>NW_026732129.1:125000-368905 GCF_028476545.2 Physella acuta
ATTAGGTCATTTAAAGTCTTTTCCATTAGGTCATTTAAAGTCTTTTCCATTAGGTCATTTAAAGTCTTTTCCATTAGGTCACAGGCCAATGAAGTCTTTTACATAATTTCACATGCCAATTATGTTTTTAAAATTAGGTCACAAACCCTTTTACATTTGGTCACAGGCCAATGATTTCTTTTACATTAGGTCATAGGTCAATTGGGACAATTGCTGTATGGAATAAGCAAATCCATTTGATTTCTATGGCCGTCTTTATCTCTGTTTTCTGTTGCCGTCCAAATTTCCGTAATAAGTTCTTTTTCTAAGACCGTCCATGTCTTTTTTTCTTCGGCCGTCTATCCATATGTGTGTTTTCAATGTTCGCTTTGTATGGTCTTAAAAACATCAAAATTTTTATGGCCGTCCATGTCTATTTTTTAAAATGTAAATATGCCTTTTTTTCTATGGCCGTCCATATTTCTGTTTTGTATGGCCGTCCATATGTCTGTTTTGTATGGCCGTCCATATGTCTGTTTTATATGGCGTCCATATATCTGGTTTCTATTGCCGTCCTAATATTTCTTTTCAGTAGCTTTTGATAAGTCCATTTTCCGTGGGAATTTATGAAATAGCTCTGATTAAAACAATTGGTCCAGTTAATTTTTTTTTGGACCCGCAGACGATCCATGTAAACAGCCGATTTGACTATTACGAGTGGGTCGATGCAGCTCTGGTTGACAAGCCACCTGTCAGAGAGATACCTGTAACAACGATAGACATAACCCTATCCTAGACCCTGAGTCAAGAGTATGGTTATTGCATAGACGTCGAGAGTGTGGTTAATGCATGGACCTAACCCAAACACGTCTAGACATACATAATGTACAGAAATACAACTAAAAATTGTGATTCAGATGGAGATGTCTATACCATAAATGGTAGTTTAGAATGTTTTAAGTATGGATTATAATAAAATGTTAGAAATAAATAAAATTATTATTAAAAAAAGAAAAGTATTAAAAAAAAAGTTTCAAAAGTAAAATAAAGTTTTAAACAAGTTTTAATTTTTTTTCTGCGAATGTTTTGTTTAAATGTATGTGTTAAATATATTGCTTTTTAATGTTTGATCTTTCAATGTTGAGTGTTGCTTGTGTTTGGCAATGCGGAACAGAAGATTTTTTTTTTTAAAATCCGAGGCAGCTAATCAGCATTAGCTGGGGGGGGGTGTAAAAAGATAGATTGGTCAGACCGGGCCAAGACAAATATAGCTTAGATAGGACAGAACGATCCGAAATAAAGATTGATTAAAATAGGCCGGTCTAAGATAGAGATGTATAAGAGTGAACCAAAATAGATCTAGATTAGATAGACGACGATTTTTTGCACAACAGGAGTATTATATTTTATAGATAAATAAATAAATAAACTATTAAAGGAATCGAAGAAAATTTGTATGTAGTATACACCTGTATGTGATTTACACAATAATTTGAACATAATCAGTTCGCCAAAATATATAGAAGATTGCACGAGCGGCCAACGCTTTTATGAAGGAAAGAATGTTAATTTTCTTTTCTTATTTTCAGTGCATTTAAAAGCTTCCTATTTTAAAGTTTCTTAAATATTTTTTTAATGAGATTCCTGAGGAAGTTGATACAACATAGGATACGATTAGAAATATTTATTTGCTTTAAACCCGACACATAGTGTGCTATCTCTAACAGACAAATTATCTTCCCTTTATTAGCAGACTTTTTTCTCCGGGGGGGGGGGGGGGGCAGTTGAAATTTCCGGGGTAAGGGGGCAGACACTATTTAAAGTATATATTTTCTAAATAAATTCCATTTCGTTCGTGGGGGGGGGGGGGGGCTGTAGAGAAAGGGGGAATTAACTAGTTGGTAGCGAACAAAAAGGGGCAGCTCGAGTTGACGAACGTTGTAGATTTTCTGTTAACAACAGGTAAAAATTAAAGCATCTTTTTATTTAAAGTTTTTATTTAAACTTTATCTTGTTTTGCGTTTTCCATTTAACTGTACACACTATTTAGAAATAAGTAAAAGAATTGTTTCTCTTTTTCTGGCTATACGATGATCGTCTGTCCTCGTTCGTGCCCAAGACATAAGGTCAGATGAAGTTGAACTCTTCTGTTTCAATGTTATCGACGTACAGGGGGATATTGTGGGCAGCACTATACTCAGGTACCATAGGTTCTTTAACGAAAGTCAGGTACAAATTAATGATGGGTGAAATCGGGGACTTCTTACCGACTCGAGCCTTGGATTCGAACTCGAAACTTTCGTGTTGACAGTCATGAAAATCTTTCATACCGTCGCTAATTACATGATAATGGAATTGTAGTTCATCCTAATAGGAGGTGGGACTTTTAGGTTTGAAGACGGCGACAGTAGTATCGTAGAGTGTGTGGCTTGGGAGAATGGGCGGATATTAAGTGGGGCCTATATATTATATGGGTTAAATAATTGTGATTTGTGTTTCATTTTGGGTTAGTATTAGTTTATACAAGATTCAGGTGCAATGCATATCGCTTTATTCGGGTTAAAAAGGTCAAATAATAAATTGATTTTAGGCCAACTATATATGACAATATATACTTACAGGTTATAAAAAAGTATTGATAACATTTTTAATGTTTGGAATAACTTTCGTTGTGGTTATTTAATAATACAATTCAGCGGCAATAGTTTGCTAAGACACTCCTTAGACAGCATGAGAATTTTGTCACTTAGTAGTCTGAATGGGAATTTTAACATTTATTAGACAGGATGAGAATTATGTCACTTATTAGACATAATAAGAATTTTGACATAGACAGGATGAGAATTGTAACACTCCTTAGACAAGATGAGATTTTTGACATACATTAGACAGAATGAGAATTGTGACACTCCATAGACAGGATGAGAACTCGGACATAGGTTAGACATGATGAGAATTTCGACATACATTTGACAAGAGGTGGAGGTTTAATTGTATGAGAAGACATTTGTGTCCATGAGGTGTGGGGATGTAGCTGTAGGAGTTGACATCTGGGTCCATGGAGGTGGGGTGTAGTTGTAGAAGTTGCCATCTGGGTCTATTTGGTTGGGGGTGTAGTTGTAGGAGTTGACATCTGGGTTCATTGGGGTGGGGGTGTAGTTGTAGGAGTTGACATCTGGGTTCATTTGGGTGGGGGTGTAGTTGTAGGAGTTGGCATCTGGGTTCATTGGGGTGGGGGTGTAGTAGGAGTTGTAATTGTGGGGGTGTAATTGCAGGAGTGGACTTCTAGGTCCGTGGGATTTTGTGATAGATTTTAGGCCTAGTAGTGAGGACGCTGTCGGTATTTGATTTATAAGTCCTAATCTTGTTATCTGACAACAAAATCCGTAGAGCAGGCTCGATAGCAGATAATAAAAGAACACAATTCAAATATTTGATATTACTTTATTTTATTGTAATTATTAATCCCAAAACTAAATGTTTTCTTTTCAACGTTTTAATTCTAATATTTTCATTTAAAATGCATTTTAAAAAGAAGCATGTTTTAAAATCATAGATTAATAATTTAGATTTTCTTTTAATTTTAAATCCAAATATTCCATTGCAGGGAATTTGTGCCTGAATATTGCTTTAAGCCGGTTTGACGTCTGTCGATGCGACTTTTATGGTCTTGACAAGTGAACCGTCTCCTTCGTGTTTAGAGATCCAGTTGTTGTAGTCAAACCTGTAGGTTGTGGAGCCTGGTTTCTGTGGCATGAGAGAGAGAGAGAGAGAGTGTCAGGAGATTTTAAACTGCTGCATTTATTTCAATAAACAGGGCTATAAAATCGTCTTACTGTCCCGAGACTCAAAACACTAACTTTTTAGACCATTATACTGATCATTTTAGAATCAGATACCTACACAAGTCAGGTACCCACTGTAATCACTAGAATCGAACTCGAGACTTTCACCTGCACGTGATCTCTCCACCACACCACACCGTCCTCAGTCTAAGTTAAATTGATTAAAATAACGTTGCTATAAATAGCTTACCACATTATGCTCGTCCACTGCTGCCACTGCTTGGGTCACGATGACCTAGGAAAAGAAATTACAGAAATAAGTTTTATAACTGCAAACCTAAAAAGACCCTAAAAACAAAAGAAACAAATACAAACTAATGTCCCATCGTAGCTCTTAAACAAGCCTTGGACAATATATATATATATTTTTACGTAGTTTACTCACATGATCAAGAAACCAGCCTGACAGCAATCCAACGTTGTCATGTCCAATTTCAATAGAGTGAACTCGTCCAACGTTGAAGTAAGACACCTGAAGAAACATTTAGGAACGATATCTTACGTGGCTTAACGCATAGGAGAGTGCTGTTGCATTTATACCTGAATTAATTGTAAAGTTGATCTTTTGTATTTTACAATTGAGATTTTGTCTTCTGTGCTCGTAGAGTTGGTCATTTTGTTTACTGTGGTTTTTAACGCTACTCAACATTCCGACATCTGGCCACTCGGGAATGTTAATAAACTCAAGACATATATTGAAGAACGTGTCACAAAGTGCTACAGACAGGCAAATCATGCTTACATTAAACTCATCCTGAACTCCCCTCTGAAAGCTGTTCTTATGCTGATGTGCAAGTGGAATCCTGCCTGTTGTTCCTCTTGAACCAAACAAACTGATGAAAACATTAGAGCCAGTTCCTGCTCCCAGTTTATCACCTGTTTTTACAACTATCTTGTATTCGACAAGATCCGCAAATCCTGGAAATAGAAATTCGATATATATATATATATATATATATATATATATATATATATATATATATATATATATATATGTGTGTGTGTGTGTTTAGAGAGAGAGAGAGAGAGAGAGAGAGAGTAGGAAAAAGAAAGAGAGCGAGAGAGATAGAGGGAGAAAGAGAGAGGGAGAGATGGTTTGTGTTGAATTACCCATTACAGACGAACAGGTTAGTAAAATTTAAACCTCGACCAAAATACCTGGTTGGATTGACATCGCAAGACACAGCAAACCAAACACCGTTAGAGAACTCATCTTCTGATGTTCTGCCTGCAACGACTAGTAGAACAACTAATGTGAACCTGCTAATCTGACAGACTAATTTAAGTTCTATAGGGAACAGCTGTTAAGCTAAAGGTTGATGATACACTCCAGTGTATCTATTTATGCTTGTATTACTGCTATACTGTTGGTTTTTTTTTAACTTTTAAAGTTAGCTTTTATTTTATTTTGATTTTGTTTATATTTGGTTAGTTAAACAACGTTTCAACTATTTGTTGTATGACGTAACGTTAAGTTAAAACATATAATGTCATTGATTGATTCGTTTCTTGCAACATGCCCAACAGCCTTTACTGAACCAAAAATATCTTCAACCTACCACTACAATCTACTAATACAACCTATCACTACAACCTACCTCTACAACCTACCACTACAACCTACCACTACAACCTACCAATACAACCTACTACTGCAATCTACTAATACAACCTACCACTACAACCTACCACTACAATCTACTAATACAACCTACCACAACAACCTACCACTAAAATCTACTAATACAACCTACCACTACAACCTACCACTACAACCTACCACTACAATCTACTAATACAACCTACCACAACAACCTACCACTACAATCTACTAATACAACCTACCACTACAACCTACCACTACAACCTACCACTACAACCTACCACTACAACCTACTACTTCTACCTACCACTACAACCTACCACTACAAGCTACCAATAAAACTCACCACTACAACCTACTACTACAAGCTACCAATACAACTTACCATTACGATATCCCACCACACACCCTAACTATAACATTCTACTACAACGTACAAGTGCAATCTACAAATACAACCTACAACTACAACCTACAACTACAACCTACAACTACAACCTACAACTACAACCTACCACTACAACCTACCAATACAACCTACCACTACAACTTACTACTGCAATCTACCACTACAACCTACAACCTACAACCTACCACTACAACCTACAACCTACCACTACAACCTACATCTACAACCTACAACTTGATCAGCCTACCTCTACAATTTACAACCACAACCTATCGTAACAGGCTACCACTTAAATGTACCACTACAACCTAACACTACAACTCACCACTACAACCTAGCAATATATCCATCCACAACTTCCAATACAACCTCCAACTACAACCTCTACCAACAACCTACTAGTACATTCTACCTCGTCACATGTTCATTAAAAAAATAATTGGCTTATCTCCTTTGGATTTAAGAGATGTGTAAGCAGATCAACTCAAAATCTACAACCTAAAACTACAACCTAACACTACAAACTACCCCTACAACCTACCACTACAATCTACCACTACAACCTACCACTAAAACCTACCAATAAAATCAACCATTATAATCGTATAATCTTCAACTACAACCTATCATTACAACCAACAACAAGCTGCCAATACAACCTACCACTACAACCTACCACTACAACCTACCAATGAAACTCACCACTACAACCTACTACTACAATCTTCCAATACAACTTACCATTACGATATCCCACCACATACCCTAACTATAACCTTCTACTACAACGTATTACTGCAATCTACTACTACAACCTACCACTACAACCTACAACTACAACCTACCACTACAACCTACCACTATAACCTACCACTACAACCTACCACTACAGCCTACCACTAGAAACTACCATTGCAACATATAATAACAATTTCCCATTACAACCCACCACTACAACCTACCCCTATTATATTCCTCCACAACCTCCAATACAACCTCCAACTACAACCTCTACCAACAGCTTACTAGTAAATTCTACCTCGTCACATGTTCATTAAAAAAATAATTGGCTAATCTCCTTTGGATTTAAGAGATGTGTAAGCAGATCAACTCAAAGCAGAAATCGGATATAAATCAACTGTTTGGTTCAACCAGAATACTCTAATTGACTTACTTTGACTTTGTCCTCTGTTCCTTATGGCCTCAACCATTTCCTTCCATTTCATCCGACCCCCGGCTAGAATACTCAAATTAGAACGGTTTAATTTATTTCTAACCCGCTTAGACATACTAAATTTGAATTGACTTGTCAAACTGGGCAAATTTGATTGCAAAATGTTAAGTCTGTTCTAGATCAAATTTCTGCATTACACTAAGTTTGGACTAGTTCAATAAAACCGTGCGGCGGCAAAACGGCCAATAACAAAACGACCCTGACGAATCGGCCCCGACGTAAGATCCCCGTCAAAACCACCCCATCAGCGATACATGTACCCCGTCATATAGGCTCCCGACAAATAGGCAAATAAAACAGGTAGGCCTTCACCAAACAGGTGTGTCTGGTGTAACTTTGTAACATGATTCAGATATTTACAAAATGCTTTTACATTGAGACACATGAAGTACAATAATTAGAATGTGATGTAACACAAACTACAAACTTTACAGAGGAAAAAAATGTTTTGTTGAGGATTTTGAATAACTGATAAGTCAATAAACGACCGGGTAATAGGTGACACCGAAATCTAATAATTTACGATGAAAACGATGCTTTTTCCTCATGTATGCATTGGTGGATTAATATAATGTGCGCACAAATTGACACCATTAGGCAAAATGGTAGGGGACACCGATTGCAACTATATATAGGCCTATGTATATATACACATATATATATATATGTATATATGTATATATATATATATATATATATATATATATATATATATATATATATATATATATATATATATATATATATATATATGTGTTATTTTTGGGGGGTGGATGCTGATCATGTTACACAGCTGCCAAAGCGTCCAAGTTTCTAGGGTTTTTAAGATATCACACAACGTAGCCTGAAGAGTCGACTTAAAAAATCATAGCCTTTCGTTGTTTACTGAAGCTATCGCCAAGTTTTTTTATTGACGTCTATAGAGTATAATTCTCTACTATCCACGTCTTATTTTTCGCATAGGACTTGTTCTCAATTTTTGTTTTCTGCCATGGTGAGTAGTTTAAACGTAACCGCTTTATTTGTACATGAAGTGTAACGACACAGAATCTTAGGTAAAATAAACATAAACGTTAACTGTCGACGGAGAAATCTCAAAATCTTAGCAATCATTTTAAAAAATGAACTACCCCCTCCATTCCCTTAAATTCCCGAAATTATGAATTCACTGTCTTAATATGAGAGATACTAAAATAATCATTAAAAATTAATTTTCATATTTCTACATTCAGCGTTAAACGGACGTCTTCCCACCTAAGGCGCTACCAATGGTGTTATTAAGGTGCAGATAGTTGTTTAATGATAACAAAAAGAGCAAGCTATTGGTGGAGGTTTGAAGCAAATGTTTTAGTTAAGTGGGGTGTCGACTTTTTAAATAACGAACGGAATGGGAAAAAAAAGAAATATGGTACCAATAGTTTTAAAAAGCTCAAAAAGCGACCTGTTTTTATTTTTGTAAAGAAAATTCACATTTACTAACAAGTTGAAAATCAAAGAAATCTACAAGTATAAACGTAAAACCTGTCTGACGATTTTGAAGAATAATATAGCGTATGACCGCCCAATCCGAATGTATCGAGTTCGAATCCCGGGTTGGTATAAGTAGAAAGTCCCTGAATCCACCCAGGTGTGATGGGTACCTGACTCACGTTATGGAAAGTAAATGCGGCTAGGCATAGTGCTGACCTCACCATTCCTTCATCTACAGAGGTCTCTAAAACATATTGACTCTACTTTACCTGCCCCATGGGCCGTGGACCGTCATGTTGGAAAGAGTACTTTACTTTTTTTAACCGATACATTAACACGTTTTTAAATGCACAAAAACTAAAGAAACTTTCTCCGTTTAATAAAATATTTTGTGTAAAAACGTGTAAGAAATTTCATGAGCGACAAAAGATTTATAAAAGTGTATTAAATTTTTTTTAATATTATAAATATACAGGTGGGTCGTCGTGGTTTAGGGGCAAACCTCATGGTTGCTAACCCATATATTCCCGAATTAACAGATGTGGATCGATAGCTAGGGACGTCAACCCATCTAGGAGAAAAAACTCCAAAATAAAAACAACAGCTGTATTGTAATTTTAGTTCTTGGATGAACAATGGCTATGGAAGCAAATCTAGAAAGAAAAGTAGGCTGAAATCAGAGTCAACTGCCAATGTGGCGAATAAGAAGTTGAAAAGTAATACTTAATAATGGAGGAAATCCTACACACCATTTCAATTAAAAATGAAAAAGAAGTACACTTTTATTTTATTATACTATTAAACTGCATTTTATAACAGCTCATTTGATTGAATCCATAAAAATGTAATTTTATTTATTTAAACGTCAAACATTTTCTACACAAGTTTATTGCAAGTTTAGTCCAGGTGGACATCAACCCATTTAACATGTATGGTCCTAATAAGGGAATGACAGCAGATCCAGTTGTACAGCTCAAACCGGTAGTCAGTAGTGCCATTCCTCTGAAAATCGAGAACAAATTTTAGTTTTTAGGCAGAATAAAGGAATCTTCCGAAATAGTACATACAATTGGACGTTCTAATGACTTCAACGTATGGATGTCTTACAGACCTACGCATGTCATATAGACACATTGACGTCTTAAAAATAACACAAATATAGGGTGACATTAGTCACATGAACGTCTTATAGAAATTGTACGTCGCACATATATATGGACGTCTTGCTGTTGACTAAAACATTAGCTTTTTAATGATGTCCGTCCAGCTAAATGAAGCAACATCATCATCACCATCGTCCCTTAACCTTTATTAAGGTCGTTGGGGCACCACAGCTGACTCCATAATTCTTCGCCATCCATCTCTGTCCTCTACTACTTTTATTAGTTCTGAGACGGTCAGCCCCGTCAAATCCTTGATGTCATCCATCGAGCCCGTCAAATCCTTGATGTCATCCATCCAGCCTCGTCAAATCTTTGATGTCATCCATCTAGCCCGTCAAATCCTTGATGTCATCCATCCAGCCCCGTCAAATCCTTGATGTGATCCATCCAGCCCACCCAATATGTCATCCATCCAGCCCCGTCAAATCCTTGATGTCATCCATCCAGCCCCGTCCAATCCTTGATGTCATCCATCCAGCCCCGTCAAATCCTTGATGTCATCCATCCAGCCCCGTCAAATCCTTGATGTCATCCATCCAGCCCCGTCAAATCCTTGATGTCATACATCCAGCCCCGTCAAATCCTTGATGTCATACATCCAGCCCCGTCAAATCCTTGATGTCATCCATCCAGCCCCGTCAAATCCTTGATGTCATACATCCAGCCCCGTCAAATCCTTGATGTCATCCATCCAGCCCCGTCAAATCCTTGATGTCATCCATCCAGCCCCGTCCAATCCTTGATGTCATCCATCCAGCCCATCAAATCCTTGATGTCATCCATCCAGCCCCGTCAAATCATTGATGTCATCCATCGAGCCCGTCAAATCCTTGATGTCATACATCCAGCCCATCAAATCCTTGATGTCATCCATCCAGCCCCGTCAAATCCTTGATGCCATCCATCCAGCCCCAATCCTTGATGTGATCCATCCAGCCCATCCAATATGTCATCATTCCAGCCCCGTCAAATCCTTGATGTCATCCATCCAGCCCCGTCCTATCCTTGATGTCATCCATCCAGCCCCGTCAAATCCTTGATGTCATCCATCCAGCCCCGTCAAATCCTTGATGTCATACATCCAGCCCCGTCAAATCCTTGATGTCATCCATCCAGCCCCGTCCAATACTTGATGTCATCCATCTAGCCCCGTCAAATCCTTGATGTCATCCATCCAGCCCCGTCAAATCCTTGATGTCATCCATCCAGCCCCGTCAAATCCTTGATGTCATCCATCCAGCCCCGTCCAATACTTGATGTCATCCATCCAGCCCCGTCAAATCCTTGATGTCATCCATCCAGCCCCGTCAAATCCTTGATGTCATCCATCCAGCCCCGTCCAATACTTGATGTCATCCATCCAGCCCCGTCAAATCCTTGATGTCATCCATCCAGCCCCGTCCAATACTTGATGTCATCCATCCAGCCCCGTCAAATCCTTGATGTCATCCATCCAATGTCGCTTTTGCCTTCCCCCTCTTCTCCCTCCTGGCACAGTGCCTTGCAATAATGTTTTGGATAGTAGTAGGATGTTTGATCTTATGACATGCCCATACCGACTCAATTTTCTTCTTTTGACTATGCTCAATAGACTCTCAAAGGGACCAATCCCATTAGTAATCCGTTTTTATGACTTACGCCAAACTAATTGAAGCACCAAAGAAAAGACATGATTTACGTCAGATTTATTGAATAATTAAAGAAAAGACGCAAATGATTTACGTCAAATTGAAGCAACAAAGAAAAGACATAATTTACGTCTGATTGAGGCATTAAAGAAAAGATACTAATGATTTACATCAAACTGATTGAGGCATTAAAGAAAAGACAAATAATTTACGTCAAACTGATTGAGGCACTAAAGAAAAAACACAAATTATTGAAATCAAACTGAACCACCAAAGAGAAGATACATACAGCTTAACCTCACGATATAACTTATATCAAATCGCTGTGGTTTAGCGCTAATTATTTTTAAATCGATGAAACTGACTTAATATTAACAAAAAAAATAATTTTACACAATTAAACATTTTAAAAAAAGGAACTTACTATATCGGTGTCACTAACGGCTGCAACTTTCTGAGTGATCTCAACCTAAGAGAATCCAAAGGTGCAAAAAAGTTTTTAAACATTTTTGAAAATTTGAATGAAAATAAATAAAATTAACGTAGATTACAATATTTTTTATTGTTATTATAATTGAGAAAATCAGGGTGACTGATTTCTTTCTCAACATCAACAACCGTTTAACGACATCGCCTTTCCAGTTCAACAATGTCTATGTAAGTTATCTTTTTCAGAGGGGGTGTACTCACATAATCGAGAAACCAGCCGGGCTTATAACCGGCGTTGTTGTGTCCGATCTCTATTGATTGTATCCGTCCAACGTTTTTGACATGCACCTAGAAAAAACATTTAAAAAAAAACAACAATTAATCTTTATCTATCCATACTCATCAAAACAAAATTAATTATTAAAAGCTTTTATTTAGCTTGATTCATCTTCAGAACTTATTTAGTACTTAATATTTTCATTCCGCTGTCATGTGTTGAGCAAAATTTCTACCACTTTTACCAAACAGATTTCTTTCAAACTTGGCATGTAGCGCAATACTCGATGATAATGCAGTATGAAATGAAATTAGACTTTTATACTTTAAGATATTAAAGATATTAAGCAATATAATTCTATTCTACTGAAACTAAGATGTGTACATATATATATATATATATATATATATATATATATATATATATATATATATATATATATATATATATATGTATATATATATATGAATAAATAAATAAATAAATAAATATATATATATATATATATATATATATATATTTATTTATTTCTATTCTATTCTATTCTATTCTATTCTATTCTATTCTATTCTATTCTATTCTATTCTATTCTATTCTATTCTATTCTATTCTATTCTATTCTATTCTATTCCATTCTATTCCATTCTATTCCATTCTATTCCATTCTATTCCATTCTACTATACTGTTCTGTACTGTACTGTACTGTACTGTACTTCACTTCACTTCACTTCACTTCATTTTATTTCATTTCATTTCATTTCATTTCATTTCATTTCATTTCATTTCATTTCATTTCATTTCATTTCATTTCATTTTATTTCATTTCATTTCATTTCATTTCATTTCATTTCATTTCATTTCATTTCATTTCATTTCATTTCATTTCATTTCATTTCATTTCATTTCATTTCATTTCATTTCATTTCATTTCATTTCATTTCATTTCATTTCATTTTATTTTATTTTATTTTATTTTATTTTATTTTATTTTATTTTTATTTTTTAATTTAATTTAATTTTATCGTATTGTATTTTATTTAAATTATTCTATTTTATTTATTCTATTTTCTTTAGTCAATTTAAGTTATTCAATTTTTCTTCTTCTTTTTCGTTCTTAATTTTAGTGTTGGAAGCGACCCCCTCCAACACAAATAAGGATACGTTTTAAGTGGTTATGCGCCATTGAGGCCATCGACTCCGATTTAAGCCTGCATTTCTTTTTGGATTGCTTCCATTATTCAATTAAACTCATTTAATTTCATTTATTAAATTTTATTTATTCAATTTCATTTATTCAATTACAATTATTCAATTACAATTATTCAATTTAATCTATTCAAATAAATTTATTTAATTTATTGAATTTAATTTATTGAATTTAATTTATTGAATTTAATTTATTCAATTTAAATCATTCAATTTAACTTATTCAATTAATTTTTTTCAATTTAATTTATTCAATTTACTTTATTCAATTTAGTTTATTCAATTCAATTTAATTTATTCAATTTAATTAATTTAATTTATTCAATATAATTTATCCAATAATGTTTTCAACAGTAGGCACTGAGGCCTTTTCCTCCATTTTTTAAATAACTGAAAGAAAATTCCTAAAATACAGTAGCAAGTAACAATAATAATAATGTCCCAAAGTGTCACAGGACAAGTCATAAAATATTACATGGTGTCACAGAACAAATCACAAAATATCACAACAATGAAGAGTTCCCACCGTAAACGTGTCCGTGTCGCCTCTCTCGAACGTGTTATGGACCTGATTTGGTAGATTCAGTTTGTTGGACGAGCCTCTGGAGCCGAACAACGTGATGAATACCGTAGCATCAGTGCCAGAATTTCTCCGATCTCCGGTTTTTATAGTGATCGTGTAGTCGATGTCCTGTTGACTGCTCGAGTTAGTGGCTATTCCTGTGTGCCATATTTAAACAATGTGAAATAATTTAGAGTAGCTTCCCCTACCCATGACGAAATCGTTTGGCGTATTGTAAACCAAACTAAGTAATTTGGTGTTTGTTCAGCTGTGATTTATTTAGGTTGAACCGATCTTTTTCAACTCTTATCGCGCACACTATTATATCACTCATTATTACTCAAATACCACTGCCCTCTCATATTTATGTAACCACTGTCCTCACTCACAAATTTATATAACCACTCTCCTCACTCACTAATTTATGTAATCACTGTCCTCACATATTTATGTTACCACTCTCCTCACTCAATATTTATGTAACCACTCTCCTCACTCACATATTTATGTAATCACTGTCCTCACATGTTTATGTAATCACTGTCCTCACTCACATATTTATGTAACCACTCTCCTCACTCACATATTTATGTAACCACTCTCCTCACTCACATATTTATGTAATCACTGTCCTGACATGTTTATGTAATCACTGTCCTCACTCACATATTTATGTAACCACTCTCCTCACTCACATGTTTATGTAACACTGTCCTCACATATTTATGTAATCACTGTCCTCACTCACATATTTATGTAAACACTGTCCTTACATATTTATGTAACCACTGTCCTCACTCACATATTAATGTAAACACTGCCCTTACATATTGATGTAACCACTGTCCTCACTCACATATTTATGTAAACACTGTCCTTACATATTTATGTTACCACTGGTATCACCTATTTATGTAATCACTGTCCTCACATATTTATGTAACCACTGTCCTCACTTACATATGTATGTAACCATTTTCCTCACATATTTATGTAAACACTGTCCGGCATATTTATATTACCACTGGTATCACATATTTATGTAATCACTGTCCTCACAAATTTATGTAACTACTGTCCACAAATATTTATGTAATCTCTGTTCTAACATATTTTTGTGACTACTGTCCTCACATATTATGTAATCTCTGTCCTCAAATATTATGTAATCTCTGTTCTCACATATTTATGTAACCACTGTCCTCACTTACATATTTATGTAACCATTTTCCTCACATATTTATGTAAACACTGTCCGGCATATTTATATTACCACTGGTATCACATATTTATGTAATCACTGTCCTCACAAATTTATGTAACTACTGTCCACAAATATTTATGTAATCTCTGTTCTCACATATTTATGTAACCACTGTCCTCACATATTCGTATGGTCACTGTTCTTACATAATTGTGTGCCGTGCTCTTTAGAAATCCAATAGGATTTCACAGCACAAAAACAAGAAATACCTGGTTGTATGAAAGTGACCATACAAAGAAAACTCAAAAACGCTGTTGTCATCATCATCTTGTTATTCCTTGTTGTTAAGTCTGAACTGCAAATAGAAACTAAACTAGACTTCTACATCTATTAGACAGTTTGACATTTATTTTAAGACATCTAATTTCAGCTAATGCTTACCTATTATTGTTAATATTATTGGAACTGAAGTCTGAGTTATCATAATTTTTAAAACGTTTATTTAGTTCATAATATCTGTTTGTTTGCGGTTATGGCAAATTATGTAACTCAATTTTAACCGACTTCTAATGCAGCGATTTTATTCAAACTTTCCAGATACAAGTCATTCATCTCCGATTACGAGAAATTATTTTTTTTAAATATAATTTTAATATAATTTTAAAAGAAATTGAATTTAATAATATGAGGTGATATCAAGAGTTAATCTTTGTGGTTAGTCAGTCAGCTTTCGGACGACGGTAAAATATTTTTTTTCTACTGGTTGAATTTTTGCCTGATCGACGAGCAGATAACTGTCTTTTAGAGATCACAGGCTGCTCATTGAGTTTTTACGCACATATTATTAGCCTTAGTTTTGTCAACATGTTTTTGAACAAATTACTAATGTATGGAAATAAAAACATTTATAATACAACCTTTATAATAACCAGCTTTTGGGTGCACTGAAAACAAGAACATAAACTTAATTGCCTTTTTATAATAAAAATATTGGTCGCTCATTAAATCGTTAATACAGTTTGGATAACACCATAACAAAAGATTTTGGGTTTTGTTTGGGAGGGATGTGGGGGCATTGTTGAAAAATATACACCACTTCATGAGACGAATTCGTTCTTTAAGGAAATTTCTGTTTCGCTTACCAAAATTTTTAACAATATCACTAAAGCATGCATATAAAATAATCATAACATACCACTCTCACTTCCCCGGCTAAATACGCCTACATCAACTTTTTCATTTCGGGCCATAGAAACATTGGACACATGAGGTAGAGTTCATCTGCTCAACATATGAAAAGATTGTGTGGTCAGCACTATGCTGCCCAGATGTTCTACTGCCTTGAACCCGGATTCGAACTCGAGTCTTTCGACAAATATACAACCAAAATATTATTAACTGAAAGCAATATCCTTGACAATTAAATGTGTCCTGATAATAACACCCCTTTACGTGTAGTCACGTCTATACTTATGCCTGCATTGTTGGGTTAGCCATAACACGCTATATTTAATAGCAGTTTCTCTATTTAGATATATCCCTAACCTGATCTTTTATCCATACTCCAACTCTATCTAACACTAAACATAACCTGCTAAAATATAATTTCACGCGATCCACCCTTTATGATATCTAGCTGAAACTAACCTTTTACTCAGTCGGTTTAGATGCTGTGTCTGAATGTTTTGGGCATGATACCTCGAGATTGCTATTTATATACCGCAGTAATTAAACGTCAAGCAATAAATTCTAGAAGTATTCAGGAAGCATATGCTACATGGAAACCTTGATAAAAAGGTCATTACTCAGCCTGCTATTTATGTCAACGTTTTAAGTAACAGATTGTAATTGTTTCACGGTGTCGGCATAAAACATTAAGGTTAGTCTAAATACTCTACGCGATAGTCTAAATCTTCTCTATGTTAGTCTATATAATTTATGTTTTTATTTTAATGTTTATGTTTTAATATTTATGTTATAATGTTTATGTTTTAATATTTATGTTTTAATGTTTATGTTTTAATATTTGTTTTTATGTTTATGTTTTTTGTTTATGTTTTATGTTTTTTTTTTACATTTACGTTTACGTTTAAATTCACGTTGACGTTGACGTTGACGCTGACGCTAACGCTCACGTTCACGTTCACGCTCACGCTCACGCTCACGCTCACGCTCACGCTCACGTTCACGTTCACGTTCACGTTTATATTTACGTTTATGTTTATGTTTATGTTTATGTTAGTTTCAGTGCTTGTGTTTGTGCTTGTGCTTTTGTTTATGTTTGTGTTTGTGTTAACGTGTTTTTGTGTTTGTGGTTTGTTTTACTATCCTATCCAACCTAATATCAATCATCTCTGAAACACCATGTCCTCATGCTAATACGGCTACTTAAGCATAATTAACTTCCTCTAACACCATAATCTATAATACAATCCTATATTTATCAGCTGCTCAAAAGCTAAGCAGCATCGCTGGTCAATGGCCCAACTAAACTTTAATCCAGCCACTCCTAGGTCTAAAAAATAAAATGACAATGTTTAATTAAAAGAATAGTTAAGACTTACAATTTAGCAGTAATTCAGGCTAAAATATATACTTTGGGGTAGAGTTCGAAGTCTGTCAATAAAGTTGAATATGTCGACCAAGTGTTTACACTTAACTGATTTGTTTGGGGGTCAGACTAAACAACGAGAACCGCAAGAAGAAATGTATGGCATCGATCTTTGGTTTACTCTGTTCACAAACACACAACCAGGTATTTTTCGATTTTTGTTATACGATAGTCCATTATGTTTGTGATTCACCAGGCACTTAAGATAAGACCAATACATACATGAGGACAAGTTATATACGGTCTTCTCTTAGGTTCCATGACAAATGATCTCCGGACAAATGATCTCAGACAAAATATCCCAGACAAAATATCTCAAGGCAAATGATCTCAGGACAAATTATCTGAAGGACAAATGATCTCACGATGCACAAAATGAAATCACTAAAAAATCACTGTATTGAAAGAAAAAAGTCATAAATCGTTGTGACTTCCGGTGTTACCTTTCCGACACCAATTCAGAAAAGCCTGGCATCACCTCGAATTTCTTGTACCTTCCACCTCCTTACAGCTTTAGGAAATGTTCTCTTAGTTTTGCCGATGCTAGACTTAAATTACGTAACTATGATTTGGAAACGATGCAGCTAGGACGCCGACTCCAATTAAGTCCCTGTATACTTGTTCATCATCCATATTGTACATATTCGTTCGAACACGTTATTTTTTGCGTGACATAGTACTCAGGGATTACAATACTAAAAAAATTACACTACGTACCATCACGACAATCACAAGTCGTCTACTGGGCCACGATATAGTTATAAAAGTATGCTTGTCAAATGCGCTCAACACGGACCTATAATGTGAGGTTGATACAATTTTGATGTACGTGTCGTAACGTCCACCGTTACACGATATAGAAACTATCACGATGCCGATACGTGAAGTCGCGATGTCGTATTTGAACTGTCATCGGCAGGACTCACTGGCTAAGTCAGATCGCAATCCATATTTTTTATACTTGATTTTCTTTGATTTTTTTTGATATTTGATATATTTGATTTTTAGAAAACCTCTATCAAAGTGCAAGGAAAAAAATATATTTTGCAATAAAACATTTAATTTTTTTGGGATCGGATTTTGGCACTATAATCCGCCTGAACCCATAATGCCGCCTCTGTTTTCTAATGAAACTTGCACTATGAAAAAAACATGTCTTAATGTAAAGAAGATATATCTATCTACTCCTATTAAATTAGCTGCCTTAGCCGAACATTTTTTAAAATAATTATTTCTTAATTTTAGATATTGTTGAAAATAAATAATTGCAATTTTTAAAATAAAAAATGTTTAATAACAAGCTTCGATATAATTATGTGCTAAAAAGAATAAAATACGTGATTTTCTTTAAAGATAAATTGCTTTTTAGTAAAAGTATTCTTTTCTTTTGAGTTATTAAAATAGTGGTACATTATTATACATTCAGCTAATGTTTTACAAGAACACAGAATACAAGATAATAAAAAGTTAAAAAGAAAACCATGAAAATAATTATTATCACTTTATTTCATTGTATTTCAAAATACTAAAACTAAATTAAAATCTTAAAAAAAAAAAAAAAAAAAAAAAAAAAAAAAAAAAAAAACCCAATATATTTTCTACATGTTTAAACTTTTAGTTTTTAACGAACATTAGAATTCCTTTTAATTTTAATATCAGATATTCTGTCGAGGAGAATTTGTGCCTGCATATTGCTTTAAGCCAGTTTGACTTCTGTCGATGTGACTTTTATTGTTTTGACAAGTGAACGGTCTCCCTCGTCAATAGCGATCCAGTTATTGTAGTCAAACCTGTAGGTTGTGGAGCCTGGTTTCTGCGGGATAAGAACAAACAAGGACATTTTAAACTGGTGCATTTATATCAATGTAGAGGGTTGTACAATTATGGAGGTCGTAGAGACGAAAGACATACAGACGTTTTACAGCCTACCGACAAATATACGTAATACAGTCTACCATGACAGACCAGCGTGCGTGTATGTATTAGACCCAGCGGTTGTAACATGTTGTAAATTAATTTTAAAAAATGTCGTCTTTGTGACTTCTATCCGAGGATACTTTAACTTTGCACCAATGACGTCTGTACGAGCATACAACCAAACACTTAAAGTCTGGGATTTATTGAACATCTAACATAGTTTAAAGCAATTCTTTATTCAATCAATTAACTTTTAAAACCTGCCGTTTTTTTTTACTGTGTCAGGTACGCACCAGAGTGAGGTATCCACTAGGGTCAGGTACCCACATGAGTCAGGTAAGCACCAGAGTGAGGTAGCCACTAGGGTCAGGTACCCACTAGACCCTGGTAAACTCCAGAGTGAGGTACCCACTAGGGTCAGGTACACACTAGGGTCAGGTATCAACTAGGGTCAAGTACCCACTAGAGTAAGGGACGCATCATAGTGAGGTACCCACTAGGGTCAAGTACTTACTAAAGTGGTGTATGTACCCACTATTCAAATACCCCCTTCAGCAATGTACCCACTTAGGTACCCAGTAGATTCAGATAGCCACGTCAGTGATGTGCCTACTTTTTGAAGGTTGCAAGCACGGTCTCTACCACACAGTCCCTAAGCCTAAGTTTAATGGATTTAAGTAACGTTGATATAAATAGCTTACCACTATATTCTCGTCCACTGCTGCCACTGCTTGGGTCACGATGACCTATAAGAAGAAAATACATTAAAAAAGTTTGATTTCTGCAAAGTCCGGTCATTGTTATACATTAAATAATCTCTTGTCGGTAAAGTTACCCCTGGCAGTTCATAGGTAGATGAAGGGATAGTGTGGTATGCACAATACTCAGCCGCTTTTACCTATTCCTTCCCCAACCGTGAGTCAGGTACCCATCAGAACTGTAGTTCAAGATCTGACCTCTAGATATATTTTAGCATCCGTGTGCTCTACCATCCGACCATGTCCTCCCGCGCCGAAAAAAAAAATTACTCACAAGTTCAATTTTTGTTTTTAAGAAATCTTTATACTACTAAAATAAGTTTTTTTTTAAATTTTTTTTTTGCTTGTTTGTTCCGCTTGATGAGAGCGTCTTCACTATTTGTAGAACTGTAAAGTACGTATTTATGTAGAGACAATTTTATTTTTTTGCCAAAATGTTACACACACGTTTATTTAAAGACGCTGATTAATTTATTCGTAGAAACACCACTGTAAATTAATAATAAAAAAAGAACAAACTTTCTTTACTTATTTTCACAACAAACATTGGTTGCTCTCATGGAACACATTGTTGCCCTTAAAAATCTTAACGCATTAAAAAGCTAAATTTATTTTCTGTAGCATATAGCTTTAGCGATACGACTGTTTGCTATTTTATCAACCCAATTTTAAATTTTCATTCGGATACGCTTGGCAATTCTTCTAATTTTTGCTGAGGTGTGACGTCTTTTATGATTTTTAAGCCATTTGTGATCGTGTGTGTGGAGGGTTTAAGGGGGAAAATAAAAATCGTCAAACAAAAGTGACGTAATTTATGAGTACCTATTATCCAATAATAACGGGTGTTCTAGTATAATATAAAAATAGATCCGTTTTATACATTACATAATGTTAATTAGGCAAAAGCACACACAAGAAAACGCCCTAATGCAGATCTTTAACTTAGCAGCTAACCCAGGTAGATTCCTCCAACAATGTGAAAACATATTGCCATATTTGAATTCTGTTTTAGTCCGCCAATTCCACCTACGTTAAGTTTCGCCCCTCTCCTCTCTACCCCAACGCCGTACCTACTAGCTTAACAGTTTAGTTAACTTAATCAGCCTCCCCATACAAATAAGCTAGCATAATTGTGTCTTACTGATGCAGTTTTCCTAGTCTCATATTTCATATATATATATATATATATATATATATATATATATATATATGCCATCAGATTATTTCTAATTCTATAAATGGGTACATGTACGAGGTTTACTCACATAATCAAGAAACCAGCCTGCCATTATTCCTCGGTTGTCATGTCCAATCTCTATAGAGTTAACTCGTCCAACGTTGAAGGAAGTCACCTGAAGAAACATTTAGGAACCTAATCGTTATTTGATCTAACACATGGAGAGGACTGCGGACTTCGACATTTTGTTTGCTGCGGTTGTGCATTTGGTCTTTTGTATTTTACAATTGTGATTTTGTCTGTTGTGATTGTGCATTTGGTCATTTTTGTTTTGTTTGCTATAGTTGTGATTTTATTTGCAGTGATTATGGGGTTGGTTATTTGGTTGACGTATTTGTGGGGCAGGTCATTTTGTTTACTGTAGTGATCATAAAACTTGTAGATATCACACGACTGGTTAAATAATTGGAAAAAACAAACCTTAATCAGTGTGTGCCTTTAATATGATGTTGTGTTGTCTAATAATGAATACATGATCTAATTGGTTTAATTTTTTTCTAATAGGTCTTGGTAGCCTATGCTATATTAAATGTGTCGGCATTTTAGCTATTTAGTTTGCTTTGTCAGTAATATCGTTCAACGTACAGTAAAGAACATTGAGTTTTTACCAATAACTATTTTGTAAATTATTTTTTCCAAACAAGTAAACTATAACATAAAAAGTCCTTTAATATATAGGCCTATAATTCACGTGAAACGGGTACCCTGGTAATATTACATAGTTTCGCATGTGTTAAAAAACTCAAGTGTCAAAAGCATCACATAACGTCACACGTATCACAAAGTGTCACAAAATGTCAAACGTAACACAAAATGTCAAAAAATATCATAGGTGTCACAAAGGGCTACAGACATTCAAAACATGCTTACAGTAAATTCATCCTTGCTTCCCCTCTCAAAGCTGTTCTTATCCTGATGTGGTAAGGGAATTCTGCCTGTTGTTCCTCTTGAACCAAACAAACTTATGAAAATATTAGCGTTAGTTCCTGCTTTGAATTTATTACCTGTTTTTACAAGTATCTTGTATTCGACAAGTTCGGCAAATCCTGGAAATAATAATACATTTTATATATGTGAATATTATGCCTCTCTCTCTCTCTCTCTCTCTCTCTAAATATATATATATATATATATATATATATATATATATATATATATATATATATATATATATATATATATAAAATTTAGCATTTTGAATATAAATGAGATGGACAGGTAACTCATGTTAAAATCTATTTACAGTTCAATAAACTGTATTAATATCGTTAAATAAATTTGCTTCAATAAACATTGAACTTTAAAAAAAATCGAAATGTGCATTTTTTTAATGGTATTAGACGACTCTAATATCTAATGCTAAAATACCTGACTGTATCACCACCACCAAACACAGGAAGCCAAAAGCCGTTACGTAACTCATCTTCAGGTGTTCAGCCTGCCCTTTGTGAAGAAAGAACTGACGTGAACTGTAATTGAGAGACAAAAGACTGTTGCAATTTTTAACTAACGGTAAACTCCCATGTGTATATTTAAGCTTTTATTACTGCTACATTGTGTAGCATCATTCAAATAGGTTGATTTTAAAGGAAAAAAAAATTCCCTTTAATTCAACCTAATTTTAACACACCTGTTTTTTAATGACTGCACAAAACATGGGTTATCAAAATTCATTCCAATACAATAATTTGTCAAATTGTATAAGATTTGAAACGATTTTTGGTAACAAGAAGTGGAAACTTAAGTACTGTAGCACTTATGTAGAAGAAATTTCATAATTAAGTATAAGATCTTATAGTTGGATTCCTTTCATGTTTTGAGTGAAGTATTACTTTATTTTATATTTTGGTTTTTAAATGCAAATAATTTTAGTACCTATTCAGTTAGGTGAGCCAAATTGTATACATAGGCATAAGGTCTCATTTGATTCTCCCAAATTTTATTTGATTTCCATGAGCGGCAGTAGTAATTTACGCTATTTCCAATTTCTCAAAAATGGTAATTCAGTGTTTCTTATAAACTACTATTTTCCGCTCTATAATACGCACAGTTTTCGTTGAATTTTACGGATATGAGCGAGTTGACGAGAATCCTTCCATCACTATTGCTGACATGAATAAAATAATGTTTTTTAAAATTAGTTTTGCTATCAAACTGACCATAAAAAATATTTAAAAACAAACAAACAACTAAAGCTTTAAATAGTTCAGAAATTTTATATTTTTACAATCAATTTTATAAAAAGTTGTAAATCCAAAGAAGTTGAAAATAACTTTTTGAGTTTAAAGCTACATTTCTACTGATTTTCATCAAACTAAAGTTATAGGATGTAGCTACACTTTTATATTACAAACTCTGATTTGTTTTTAAAACCAAATGACATAGTGTGATAAAAATGTAAACAAAAAACATTTTTTTTGGCATTTAATTTTTTTTTAATTTAGACACCGAAAATACCAATCACATCCAATATTTAGTAAAGTGGAACAAAAATCACAGTTAAATTTTTATCCCGATGTTTATTATAATAACATAATGTATGATTTTTAAAAATAATTATGGGCCTTTCGAAAATGTCGAGACTATTCGTTGTTGTTTCTATTGGTGCTCAGTTATTTTGTTGTTTCCCGGCTCGTTTCTATTATATTTAAAAGATGCAAGTATAAAAAAGGAAATTAAAATTCTTTTTAAAACAAAATACAAAATTTAATTTTTTTCGCGTATTTGAATTTTTTTTTACCATTTTTCCTTTACAATATCTTTTATTGCTTTGTCTTGCAAGTTAACTAATTGACCACGTATACATATCCGCTGTTAAAATCTAAACAAGCTTATCTGCTAATATTTATGTTGCACGAAGTTTAATAGAAACCATCAAACTCTAGTAAATAAGACATCACATAAAATCTATATTTCCATCAACTGTTCACATAAAATTTCCACTTGCCGATAATTTCCAGTGTTACTACAATCAGATTTTATATTTACATTTTACTGATATTACCTGAAACTCGTCATATTAAAAATACAAAATCAACAGGTCGAAAATTAGTTTTATTTTCTTATTTTAATATCTGGAAAGTTTGAATGAAATCGCTGCATTATAAGGTGTAAAAATTGTGTTACAAGATTTGCCACACACTCACAAACAAACAAACAAACAGACGTTGCGAACAAAAATAAAAGCTTGTAAAACTGAGTCGTATTGAGTATAGCTTACCATTATTGTGTGATACAAAAAATAGGTTAAAGTTTTTTTACGAATGCCAATATAAATGCGCAAAAGTGGTAGGAAAAATGATCTCAATGACAAATTATCTAACGGAAAAAAGAGGTAAGGACAAAATATATCAAGACAAAAGAAATGAACACAATATTCACACAAAACATCGCAGCTAAGAATAAAAAAATTAGGGATTAGATGCTAATCAGCTATTTGGGTTTTATTCAAAATTAGACTAGTTAGAAATGAGAGTGACAATTATATATTTGGTATGGAAGTGTTGTTTAAGTGGATATCAACTATACTGTTTTGAGCGTATCCTTTGTTTTCGTGATAGTCTACTCTGTAGAGCTAGGCAAATTTAGGTGGATCGAACCTAAGGACAAATTAACCTTCGATCAACGAGTCAAAAAGTTACACTGACCAGCGGAGAAAAGCGGTTGATTTCAACACCTCTATCGGTTCTCTGTCACCATTAATTCGACGCAGGTCACCCTGTAGTCAATAGTGTAGGGTTTGCAAAAGTCACAAGTGTCTGCAAAAAATAATGGAGTGGCTGGAAAAAGGTAATATGAGTGTCTGGGAAAGAAATTGGTGTGGCTCAAATTGGGTCAACAAAATGTATAGGTGTTTCTATAAATTATAGCTGTGTCTAGAAAAATTCATAGTTTAGTCAAGAAAAAGTAACATGAGTGTCTAGAAAAAAAATGACCAAAATTAAAATTTGTTTAAAAGGTCATATGTGTGACTAAAACATTATAACTAGGTTAGGATTAAAACCAGGATTACATTTTTGTTGCAAACAGCTTTCAGTCTAATCTATGGGTTTAAAATAAATACTTGGATTATATGTTAGACAGCAGCTTTTTTTAGATTTCTGGGTGAAATGCCCTTAAAGTGGATACAAGCTATACAGCTTCGAGATATCATTTGTTATCGTGATACAGTAATAACCTAAGCAAGTTTAATCTGGGTAATTACATATTGACTAATATTTTGAAAGTTGAGGGCTTACCAAGGGACCGGTTGATCTCCACGCCGTTATCGGTACCCTGTCACCATTAATTTTTCACATGCAACACCGTAGGCAACACTTTATTGTTAGACACTGTTACTGTTGTGTTACGATCCCATGAGAGTTTTACCTGGTCCGACCTTATTGAAGGGGAGGACGGCCATAGTTTAGGTAGGCAGTTGACCAGCGCCTGATCATAGCTATTAGGCCGGACAACATGCTCGTAGACTGACCATCGCGGTAAGGACAGAGTTGTGATCTATGGCCGTGAGACATCTGGTGTCCGTTCAAGCAGGGCTGTTGTGTAAAGCTGTGTATAGTGACGGTCAATAATTATTGACTGGCCGTACTGGAAGCTTGTTGGCTGATCTAATTAAATTTGACACTAGTGATGGTGCATAATTACCCATGAATCTGGACTTTTGGTAGTCTGCTATTTTAGAAGGGTTTTGAGACAGTACAGTGCACGCTTAGACTACGACAGAAGGGGGAATACCTGGTGAATTGGTGGCGGCGCCACTAGATGTCTGTAGACTGAACGCTCGGGACAAGTAGGGTAGTCAGAAAAATGACTTTTCTTTTATTTCAGTTGTTGTAGAAAGTAGTTTATTTCACATTTTATTCTATGTGGTAGCGGTTTGATGTTGGGTTTTGTACTTATATTATTGCATTAAAGTGAAGAAGAAATAGTTAATAATTGTGTTCATGCACTATTAGTTCTTGTTTACGAAACCCCGCATAGTTCGAAAGACTACGGGCAGGGGAAGTAAGAGGCTTGACTAGGAAATGACAAAGATGCGTTTAGGTAAATGTTATAGGTGTTTGTGGAAAGTTAAAGAAGGCCACTCATGGGACTCTGAAAAAATGGAAGTACGGCGAAATTAATTTCACTGTTTTACTTTTCTCTCGTTCTCGTATACGTTAATTGCCTACTTAAGCTATTTCTCATTAGCTCGGCAGAATGGAACAACTTCGAGAATCGAAAATTTATCTTACCCATGTTACCAGCCAATTGACATGTTGGTTCCGCCAGACTTTACCCCCCCTACCCCCGTGCATTTCACCACCAGATTTGAACATGAGAATCAGTTCTATATATATTCCTTGACCGTAAAATCCCAATTAAAAAACAGGAGAAAATAGTAAACTAATCTGTATGTTGGTAACGAGAAGTTAGTGTCCAACTTTTGAGCAATTTCCATACCTTGATGGGACCTGTTAAGGTGTATGTGTACCATATAACATTCAAATATAAAAATATAACAGTATATAACAACTGTATATAACTATATATATATAAATAATATAATATAAATATCTATCTATCTATCTATCTATCTATCTATCTATCTATCTATCTATCTATCTATCTATCTATCTATCTATCTATCTATCTATCTATCTATCTATCTATCTATCTATCTATCTATCTATCTATCTATCTATCTATCTATCTATCTATCTATCTATCTATCTATATATATATATATATATATATATATATATTGTATGACTATCATTACATCGATGAAATAAGATAACTATGTATCAGTAACAGAAGTGTTAAAAATGATACAACGATGTAGCAGTAATGCAAACTTAAACACGCACTCTGGAGTAAGCCTTAGACAAAATGTATTGATTGCCAATTAGTTAATTAGTCCACCAGGCTTTTTAAGTTGGTTGTTTTTCTGCGGTCAGACCAAACAGGCAAAAAGCCGAAGATGATGAAAATGGCAGCGATCTTTTGTTTGCTGTGTCTGGTTGCGTTCATACGACCAGGTATTTTTTCTTTTTACTATGTCATGTTATAGTATTATACGACTTATGGATGGTTTATATGTTAGAATAGAGGTCGACATAAACTATATATATATGGCGGTTTTTATGGGACATGGGACGCCGAAGTCGCTTCAAATGTGGCAAGTTAACGCATAAGATCAATTGAAAACGTGGGAAATTGAGTTTGTCGTAAAGTACAAGTCAAGTTGGTAATACTGACCTCGTGTAAATATCGTTTTATCTAAGTTGTATTTCGATTTTTACTAAACGACAACCCAGGGTTGGCTGAAAAAATAGCGTACCTTTCGAAAAGTTTCAACGCTGACGAGAGTCCAAATTTGTTTTGGCAAACACTGAGATTGTTAATGAAAAATGAAAGCGAATTTTCTTAAAATTATTGCAGATTTTCACTCTGTAGGCTACGCCTAGCAAATATTTGAGGACCACAATCGTTAAATCGACCAAAAGGGAAAATTGCAAGTCAGCCTTTTGTGGGATTTTAAGCACATAATTTTCGAAAACCTATAAATAGGATTTGGTAAAAGGCTAGAACGGAGACAATAGTAGCTCAAGAAACCATTCGTAGGTAGGATCAAATGAAAAGATGAATAGCCCAACCAATGAGTAACAAGACAATCAGCCATCAGGAATCGGGAATAGGTTGAGGTAGTATCAGTTGAATAGTAAAAAACAGTAGAGAATTAAAGTAGAGCGGTGGGCGTAATAGTTTGCCGAGGATTAGGATCGGATTAGGGTAGTTATCGAAAGATATTTGTCATTAGCAGAGTTGGATAGCTTTTGGAGTAGATAGAAGTTTTTATATGTGAAATGATCCAGCCATACTAAGAGCCCAGTTTTGTTTGATTGTATAAAAGCACCGTTGCGGGCTCCATAAAAAGGTCCCACCATATCCTGTCACAAGTAGCCTACCTAAACTGACGGGGTTACATATAATTCTCCCACACTACACGAAGTTGCGTTATCTATCTTGCTTTCCTCAGGAATCTCACAAAACATCGAATACAAGATAACTGTAAAAACTGGTGATGTAAAAAATGCCGGCACCGACGCTTCTGTTTTCATAACCATTTTTGGCTCTAGAGGAACGACAGGAAGACATTACTTACGCGGCAGCTTTGAAAGAAGAGACGTGGACACTTTTCAGGTAATCATTTTATGATGTATAATTTGTGACCAGCAAAAACATATTTAAAAAAATCCTACGGGAATGGCATAGAGATTCTAGCCAATAGTTTTGATGGTTATGAAATAATTCTTTATTTTAGTCTTTTATTTGTCTTAAATCATTTTTCCTTGGAATAATAATCTATTCAATTAAGAAATCCCCCGACTTATGCTTGGTTTTGATACATGTAGAATAATTGTTTTGAAAATGTTACTACAGGTGAATGACAAAAATGTCGGACGGATTCGTTTTATTGAGATTGGACATGACAACGGGGGTAATAAGCCTGGTTGGTACCTGGATTATGTAAGTGCGAATTTTCAGAATATAATCTTGTTCAATCTTACACCACAGCCTATAATATTGTTTAATCTAATAACATAGTTTTAAGGATGAAATATATCGTCGAGTCGAGCGTGTAAGAATAAAAACGATGGTGGTTTAACTGGCGATTACAGTTCAGCAAATTTTTAAAAAATGTCATTGAAATAATTCTACTGAGTTAATTAACTAATTTTCGCCTCCTCTTGGTGTCAAAATAGAAAACATGAAGATTAGGAGACAAAACTAATCACAACACTCAAATAAAGTTGGAGTTTTCTCGTATATTCTTAGATAACACAAATCCAAATGGGGCTCCAGAGCCCTTGAGCTTTAAACCACTGTAATGCTTCTTAAGACACAAAAAAAAAAAAAGAAAAAACATTTCTTTGACTCAAACTCTCGCCAAGTTTCTTTGGGACATCCAAAGTCCAGCGGGGAAGACTAGTTTCTTTAATACCTGCAATGGGAGAGGGGGGGGGGGGGTGAGGGTAGGGGGGGGGGGTTGAGGGGGGGTTTGAGGTTAAGTTGGCTTAGTGTTGACTTTGACAAATCTAATATAACATTAGCTTACTAGTGAGAAAAATAACAACCGAAATGTATACGTTTTTTATTCAATAAAACACCCTATTAATATGACCAATATAATTTATTGCCTTAATAGCTCAGTTAAAAAAAACCCGATTATTTCTACCTCTACTAGATCGGCCTGCTCTAATTATCTCCTCTTCTGTTATTGAACGTGGTAATCTAACGAGTGATTTAATTATTTTTATCTCCCCTTAGTTCCGAAACCGTTTAATTAATTTGTACTGACTAATTAAACATCTAATTAAATTTTAAAAGAATAGATTGAAGTGGAACGTGTCTGGAATGTGTGAACAAAACCACTGGATTAGAATGGGTCAAATTGAGTTACAATATTTGCCACAAACCCACAAACAAACAAACAGACCACGCGAACAAAACAAAAGCTTGTGGCGTGTTATATTATATATTGGAATTATTTACTAGAATTTAAGAAGAGACCCACTTTTTTATTTTTATTTTTTTAAATAGCAGTACGCCTTTACTAGAATTTAAGAAGAGACCCCCTTTTTTATTTTTATTTATTTGAATAGGAGTTTATTAGCATATATTTAAAGAACATGATTTATTTTCTCATTTTATTTCATTATTATATAACATCTTGTCAATTTTTATGCATTTTTAAAATAATTTTTTGTAACTGTTTATATTGATATTTTGCTTTATTAATTAATTTTTGTTTGTTCGATTCTCTTAGGTTACAATAGATCAGCCAGTAGCCGCTGTAAATGACAACGACATTGTGAGTTTTTTTTTAAAGTTTATTTGTGACATTGGGTTAATCACCGCGTTTTTAAAGAATCCAAGAAGTTCACACAAGGTCTTCTTAATTCTGTGCACATAGTTGTATTTGATGAGTTTCCGTGAACGCCTCTAGCCTAATTGATTAGGGACGTTCAAATAGGAAACGGTTCTTGCAGTGAAACACTTATAAGGGTAAAGATATATGATCCGTTTATTCATGCCACACCTGTGTTTTCGGAAGCTGGAGTATGGCGTGTAACATCATTGTGTTGAGTGGAAGGCATTAATTAAAAAGTCAATATATACGTAAATTTGTATGACGTCGACTTATTTATATGACTTAAGTCCACTCTTATCTTTTGAATCTGTAAGACATACATATAGGCCTATCTGTAGGACGTTCATATGTTTTAATGTGTAATACGTATATATGTATGATGTAAAAACGTATATAATTGTAATACATCCATATGAGGAAGTTTGAAAAACGCCGACAATGTTAGTAGTCTTGTAAAGTTCCCCTTCTAAACCTGACGGTCTATGGAGCAAGTGAAGTAGAGTTTACCTGTGGTGGCCAGAACTATGCCCAGCCGCATTTTCTTTCTCTAACGTGAGTGAGGTAACCATCAGAGTTGGGTAGACTCAGGGACGGTCTACTGACTTGAACCCGGATTCAAACTCGAGACTTAAGGTTTAGCTGTCTAGCTCTCTACCGCTTGGACATTCCGTCCCTTATTAGTATTCTAAAGGAAGATGTATTTCTGTTTCTGCCAAACATTACTACAATCCTGAGAAATAACCAAGTTCTGTATTCATTTCGCAGGGCTCTGGTTCCACCCATTACCTGTTCAGCTTCAATAACTGGATCGCTGCTGACGAGGGGGACAAGTCATTAGTCAAGAACATTTATGTTACGCGGGCTAATGTTCACAGAGGTTGATGTTTTCAAGATGAAGATTACACTGATTTCAATTATATGATGAGAACTGTTAACGAAATGCTGTTTCAAAAAGTAAAGTCAAATAAATTTATTGAACATTCGGTTAGATTGTCGTTTAATTTTTAGTGGAGACTATGTTGAAAGTGATTGTGTTAGTGGTGATTGTTTTCGATATGTTTGTGTTGTTGGTGATTGTTTTACTTATGATAGTGTAGAGTTGATAGTGTTTGTGGTGATTGTGTTGCAGGGTATTGAGTTAAAAGACTATGATAAATTAGAAACTATATGCAAAGGCGTTGCGAGACGGGGTGCGGGGGGTGCGGAAAGCACCGAGTGACACCATAATCTAATTAATTACGATGAAAACGATGCTTTTTCCACATGAAGCAATAGGTGTATAAATATAATGTGCGCACAAATTGACGCTATTAGGCAACTATATAGGCCTATGTAGACCATATATATATATATATATATATATATATATATATATATATATATATTGTTGGGGTGGGGGTGACAACATGCGATGCAGCACCGGGTCACACCCAGACTAGCGACGCACTTGACTATATGCGCTCTAGATATCATTGTTATAAGCTCACTTCCTCTGTCTGTCGTCAGTCAGTCTTGATCTAAACGCCCGAGCGAAATTTCTGACACTTCTAACTGACAGATAGGGTTCGTAGTTGGCACGTGGGTCAAGACATGAAGACAAGGCAACATGACATTCAATCTAACTTAATTGGACGCCTAATTAATTGTTCATGAATTAATTAAAATATTGACCAAATTAGTTGGCAGTTCTATCCACGCTCCACAAGCGTCATAACGTTCAATAGCGCGTCGACACGTTCAATAGGTGCGCAATGGTTGTTATTCATGTAACTCTATTGTAAATAAAAACATTTTAAAAAATTCATTAAAAAACATTTTAATAACATGTAATAAAGCACTAAAAAAGAGAAAATAAATTATACACTACTATTTAAATAACTAAAAAGAAAAGCGTGGGTCTCTTCCTAAAGGTATCCAATAGATACTAAAGTGACCCACGCTTTTTTTAGGGGTCGGCGTGGTCGAGTCGGTAAAGCTCTGACAGATGAGGCTCGTTAGTTGTAGACAGCAACTCTTCTAGGAGAGACAACTCCAAAAAACAAACAACTGCTGCCTTGTAGTTTGTTCTTGGTTGAACAAAGTCTATGGAAGCAAATCCAAAAAGAAAAGCAGGCTGCAATCGGAGTCAATGTCCTCAATGGCGCATAACCAGTTGACACGTATCCTTAATTGTGTTGGAGGCGTGGTCGAGTCGGGAAAAGCTCATGGTTGATAAATTCGAAAAAGTCTCGAGTTCAACCTTCTGGCAGATAAGGCTCGATCCATTCCAACACTAAAAATTAAGAACGAAGAAGACGAAAACGTTTTTTTTTATGAATATTTTTTTTTTCATGATTTGATTCTTTGAAATGTTTAAAGATAAACTTGAAACGTACACATTGACATTTTAACAAACATAGGAAGATATTCCCCAAACACAATTATTATACATGTCATTTGTTGATTCCAATTTAGCCAGCTTATTTTTTTATGGATTTGCTTCCAACCAATAACAAACTACAAGGCAGCAGTCTTTTGATTTTGAAGTTGTCTCTCTTAGAAGAGTTGATGACCGAACATCATCTGCCGGAGACTTTTCGGTTTAGCAACCATGGGCTTTACCTGCTCGACCACTCCGACCCCCAAAAGATAATTGAAATCATGCTCTTTTTAATCGAAGGTGTTTTATTTCTGTTAGTATCATTTTGTTCGTTAAATTATGTGGCACGTGGTTATGAGGGACAGAGGGGTTAGAGGTCATGCTAACGATTCTGAAATGTGTTAAATTATTCACCTGGTTTTCTACGGTATAACGAGGCATTTTTATTTGTTTTGCAAAGAAAACTAAGGGAGGCAACAATGGAATTTCATTTAGCTGAAGACAGTTATGGAGTTGTCTGTTCCTAAATTTCTACTGACACTGTGGTCTATCAAAAGTTAATAGTCTTCTTAACAATCTTTTAGCACTAATGTAGGGTGTCGTGACCCCTCAGATTTTAAACTTCAATATTGTACAATATGAACTAAACAATAAAAAACTACATTAATTTATCTTCAATTTATACCAATTTTAATTATCAAATTTAATCGATACATCAAAAATGATTTGTGAAAAACGCTAATTTGACTCCAGATGTATTATTCTATATAAAAATGTTTTCGAATCGTTTGATAGCTAGAAATCACGGGGTCCAAATTTCGAACCTTTTGAATCATCCTTTAATTACATGTAATAAAGCACTTAAAAAGAGAAAATAAATTATACACTACTATTTAAATGACTAAAAAGAAAAGCGTGGGTCTCTTCCTAAAGGTATCCAATAGATACTAAAGTGACCCACGCTTTTTTTAGGGGTCGGCGTGGTCGAGTCGGTAAAGCTCTGACAGATGAGGCTCGTTAGTTGTAGACAGCAACTCTTCTAGGAGAGACAACTCCAAAAAACAAACAACTGCTGCCTTGTAGTTTGTTCTTGGTTGAACAAAGTCTATGGAAGCAAATCCAAAAAGAAAAGCAGGCTGCAATCGGAGTCAATGTCCTCAATGGCGCATAACCAGTTGACACGTATCCTTAATTGTGATGGAGGCGTGGTCGAGTCGGGAAAAGCTCATGGTTGATAAATTCGAAAAAGTCTCGACTTCAACCCTCTGGCAGATAAGGCTCGATCCATTCCAACACTAAAAATTAAGAACGAAGAAGACGAAAACGTTTTTTTTATGAATATTTTTTTTATCATGATTTGATTCTTTGAAATGTTTAAAGATAAACTTGAAACGTACACATTGACATTTTAACAAACATAGGAAGATATTCCCCAAACACAATTATTATACGTGTCATTTGTTGATTCCAATTTAGCCAGCTTATTTTTTTATGGATTTGCTTCCAACCAATAACAAACTACAAGGCAGCAGTCTTTTGATTTTGAAGTTGTCTCTCTTAGAAGTGTTGATGACCGAACATCATCTGCCGGAGACTTTTCGGTTTAGCAACCATGGGCTTTACCTGCTCGACCACTCCGACCCCCAAAAGATAATTGAAATCATGCTCTTTTTAATCGAAGGTGTTTTATTTCTGTTAGTATCATTTTGTTCGTTAAATTATGTGGCACGTGGTTATGAGGGATAGAGGGGTTAGAGGCTGTCATGCTAACGATTCTGAAATGTGTTAAATTATTCACCTGGTTTTCCACGGTATAACGAGGCAATTTTTTTTTGTTTTGCAAAGAAAACTAAGGGAGGCAACAATGAAATTTCATTTAGCTGAAGACGGTAATGGAGTTGTCTGTTCCTAAATTTCTACTGACACTGTGGCCTATCAAAAGTTAATAGTCTTCTTAACAATCTTTTAACACTAATGTAGGGTGTTGTGTCGCCTCAGATTTTAAACTTCAATATTGTACAACATGAACTAAACAATTAAAAACTACATTAATTTATCTTCAATTTATACCAATTTTAATTATCAAATTTAATCGATACATAGAAAATGATTTGTGAAAAACGCTAATTTGACTCCAGATGTATTATTCTATATAAAAATGTTTTCGAATCGTTTGATAGCTAGAAATCACGGGGTCCAAATTTCGAACCTTTTGAATCATCCTTTAATTACATATTTGAATTTTCAGGTTTTTTAAAAATAAATACAACTGTAACTACACGTTTTGTATTAGATCTATGTATAAGTAAACCATCTTAAATGAATGAAAAGAGGCTATATGTAAGAAAGAAGTATTACTATTGTAAATCTGTATCAGTCCTCACAAGCCGATGATGAAAACTGTAATACTAAAGCGAACATGCAAGGCAAATGGACACTGTAATTCACTTGTCTGAGGCGGAAAAAAAGGAAAAAAAAAATTACCTTGCTTACCAGTCTCGGGTTACATCTTGCATTATGTGTACTACAGGCAGCCAAGTCTCGTGAGTACACACTATCTTGTTATTCTAAACACCATGGTTCATGTTTTATATCAGTCCTCATATTACCTCATTTCTCTAATACAGTCACTTTTAACACTATCATTTCCAAACAATAATTTCTAACACAAACTCTGTCCATTAAAATAGACTTATTTTTTTACACATTCTAGGCTCTACTTAAATATTTAGGCCTAGTAAAGATACTGCATGTTATTGAAGTAGTACTTTGGCGACATGGTTCGAGAAATCTACTATATTTTTTTTATCGACTTCCACATAGGGGGAGTGGGGTCGTCAACAGTGGACGCTAGTTGACGGGAGGGCGGGGGGAAGGGGGTGTAAAATCCCAAATTTTTGTGGACTTCATACATGGATGACCACTTATTCAACATGTCAAAGTAAACCCAATCAACAGCGTGAATATTTAATCGTTAATGTGCACAGTATTAAAAAAAAATCTAACCGGTATTCGGTAGTACCAGGTCTTTGTAACTAAAAAATAAATGAAACAATTTAGAACTATTCTAATTTTAGGATGAAGTTCACATCAATTAAATATTGTGATTAGACGGGTTACCAGCAAATAGACACACAACAAAGTACCAACAGCTGTACAAATTACAAAATTAAAACGTTCTATAGGTAAGTGGGCGTCTTAAAAAACATTAAATACGTCACGTAGACATGCAGACGTCATACAGATTAGGGTAAGACGGTAGAAGCCCTATATTAAGATTGTCTCAAGAATATTTCAAATAAGTACATATTTACGTAAGTCATACTGATGACAAATTGACCTAATGACCTTCATACAAAAATTCGGCCAAAATTCGAGACTCTTCATGGTTGTGTCTATTGGTGTTCAATTCTTTTGCTCTGCTCGGTTCTATTATATGTAAAGGATGTAAGTATTAAAAAAAACTTAAACTCCTTTTCTAAACAAATAATTTAATTTAATTTTTTTCGCGTATTAAAAAAAATTAAATGACCATTTGTCCTTTAACAATATCTTTTATAGCTTTATCTTTCAAGTTAAATAATTGACCATATATACATATTATCGTCTGTTAAAATCTTAGCACGTTTATCTGCTTATATTTATGTTGCAGGAAGTAAATTTGTAACATCGATATATGAGAGAAACTAAAATCAAGTTTCTGGATTATTTTTTAGTACAGACTTATACTTTTAAGATGGAAGCTTCCACATTAAAATCAATTGGCAGCGGTTTAATAATAACTATTGAGATTTAGTTGGTAAAACATCACACAAAATCTACATCTCCATCAACTGTTTACACAAAGTTTTTAGTTGCCGATAAGTTCCAGTATTACTACAAACAGATTTCATGTTTACTTTTTATTTATTTAAACAAAAATTACTTGGAACTCGTCATATTAAAAATAAAAATTCAACAGGTCATAAATCTTCTATCTACCTATAAAATAGCATAACAACACACGAGAAAAAGCAAATCTTAAAAACCTTTATAGCAACAAGCTTTAAAAAAAAACCCTGAAAAAAAGAAAATTAAACAAAATTACTTTCTTTAATAAATGATATTGACGCTAAAATATGTAAAATATCAGGGACTAAAGCTCATGTTATAGAAAGTAAATTAGTTTTATTATCTTATTTTTAATATCTGGAAAGTTTGAATGAAATCGCTTCATTACAAAAGGTAAAAATTGAGTTACAAGATTTGCAACAAACTCACAAACAAACACAGACGTTGCTAACAAAAATAAAATCTTGTAAAAAAAATTCATAAAAACGTTTTAATAACAAGCTTTTATGTAATAATGCACTAAAAAGTTGAAAATAAATTATAGACTACTATTTAAATAACTATAAAGAAAAGCGTGGGTCACTTTAGTACCTATTGGATACCTTTACTAATGTTAAGGAAGTCACTCACGCTTTTCTTTATAGTTATTTAAATAGTAGTCTATAATTTATTTTCTACTTTTTAGTGCATTATTACATAAAAGCTTGTTATTAAAACGTTTTTTATGAATTTTTTTTCAGTACTTTACATGTTTTATTTACAATAGAGTTACATGACTAAAAACCATTGCGCGCCTACTGAACGTGATGGCCAGCTGTTGAACGTACCGTGATGGCGCAGCTATTGAACGTGATGACGCGTGTGGTGTGGTTTGCTAGACATGCCTACTAATTCGGTCCAAATTTTAATTAATTCATAAAAAATTAATTAGGCATCCAATTAAGTCAAATTAAGTTTCAGATTGCATTGTCTTCATGTCTTGACCTACGTGCCAACTTTGAATCGTATCGGTCAAGTAGAACTGTCCGAATTTTCACTCCTGCGTTTCGGTCTAGACAGACTGACGACAGACTGACGAGGAAGTGAGTTAAATAAAAGCTGTAAAAATGAGTCGTATTTTACGTATGCCAATATAAATGCGCAACAGTAATAGGACATGGATCCCAATGAAAAATGATTTCATACAAATGATATCAATGACAAATAATTACAAACAAATGATCCCAATGAAAAATGATTTCAGACAAATCAATCATCCCAAAGACAAATTATTTAACGGAAAAAGAGGTAAGGACAAAATATATTAGGACAACAGTAAGGGACAAAATATTCACACGATACATCGCAGCTAAGAATAAAAATTATAATTATATTTAGGATGAGAATAGATGCTAATTAAATATTTAGGTTTTAAACTTAAACTGGTTATAAATGACTAAGACTTGTTATAACATTTTATATTTGGTGTTTAAGTGTCTTTTAAGTGGATTTCTCTTTTAAGTGGATTTCAACTATTCAGTTTTGAGCGTATCCTTTGTTTTCGTGACAGTCAATACTGCAGACATAGGCATATTTAGGTGGATCGAACCTAAGGACAAATTAACCTTCGATCAACGAGTCAAAAGGTACACTGACCAGCGGAGAAAAGCGGTTGATCACAACACCTCTATCGGTACTCTGTCACCGTTAATTTGTTACAGGTCACCCTGTAGTCAATAGTGGAAGGTTAGAAAAGTCACGTGTGTCTGTAAAAATGTATAGGTGTGTCTGGAATAAGGTAATATGGTAGTCTGGAAAAGAAATTGGTGTGTCTCGAATAGGTGAGTCTAGCAAAATGTAAGGTGTCTAAAAAGGTATAGGTGTGTCTAAAACAATTCATAGTTTAGTCAAGAAAAAGTAGCATGAGTGTCTAGAAAAATGACCAAAATTCGAATTTGTTTAAAAGGTCATATGTGTGACTAAAATATTATTACTAGGTTAGGGTTAAAATCAGGATTATGGCTAGGGCTGGGGCTAGGGCTGAGTCTGCGTCTGGGTCTGGGTCTGGGTCTGGGTCTGGGTCTGGGTCTGGGTCTGGGTCTGGGTCTGGGTCTGGGTCTGGGTCTGGGTCTGGGTCTGGGTCTGGGTCTGGGTCTGGGTCTAGGTCTAGGTCTAGGTCTAGGTCTAGGTCTAGGTCTAGGTCTAGGTCTAGGTCTAGGTCTAGGTCTAGGTCTAGGTCTAGGTCTAGGTCTAGGTCTAGGTCTAGGTCTAGGTCTAGGTCTAGGTCTAGGTCTAGGTCTAGGTCTAGGTCTAGGTCTAGGTCTAGGTCTAGGTCTAGGTCTAGGTCTAGGTCTAGGTCTAGGTCTAGGTCTAGGTCTAGGTCTAGGTCTAGGTCTAGGTCTAGGTCTAGGTCTAGGTCTAGGTCTAGGTCTAGGTCTAGGTCTAGGTCTAGGTCTAGGTCTAGGTCTAGGTCTAGGTCTAGGTCTAGGTCTAGGTCTAGGTCTAGGTCTAGGTCTAGGTCTAGGTCTAGGTCTAGGTCTAGGTCTAGGTCTAGGTCTAGGTCTAGGTCTAGGTCTAGGTCTAGGTCTAGGTCTAGGTCTAGGTCTAGGTCTAGGTCTAGGTCTAGGTCTAGGTCTAGGTCTAGGTCTAGGTCTAGGTCTAGGTCTAGGTCTAGGTCTAGGTCTAGGTCTAGGTCTAGGTCTAGGTCTAGGTCTAGGTCTAGGTCTAGGTCTAGGTCTAGGTCTAGGTCTAGGGCTATAGCTAGGGCTAGGGCTAGGGTTAGGCTTAGTCTTTAACCAATGTCTAGCGTTGAATTTGGTGTTGTGTTTAGTTTTAGGTTAAGGTGGATGCTTAGGTTTTGGTCTTTTTTCTTATGGTTAGGATTAAAGTAGTATATAGTTATAGAATTCTAGTTAGAGTTAGGTATCTAACTTGAGAGTGGGGAGGGGGGGTATTTCCCTGGAGGCGGGGGTAATTGACATGGCGAAAACTGCTCCGGGGTGTAAATACTATATGTGTTTTAACACAAATATTAGATCTAGGATTATATGTTAGACAGCAGCTATTTTTAGATTTCAGGGTGAAATGCCCTTAAAGTGGATACAAGCTATACAGCTTCGAGAGTATCCTTTGTTATCGTGATACAGTACTGACCTAAGCAAGTTTAATCTGGGTAATTACATATTGACTAATGGGTCGAAAGTTGAGTGTTTACCCAGTGCAAACAGGTTGATCTCCACGCCGTTATCGGTACCCTGTCACCATTAATTTGTCACATGCAACACCGCATGCAACACTTTAGGGTTAGACACTGTTACTGTTGTGTTATGATCCCATGAGAGTTTTACCTGGTCCGACCTTATTGAAGGGGAAGACGGCCATAGTTTAGGTAGGCAGGTGGCCAGCGCCTGATCGTCGCTATTAGGCCGAACAGCATGCTCGTAGACTTACCATTACGGTCACGACAGCTCCAATAATTATTGACTGGCCCTACTTACCGTGGGAAGCTTGTGGACTGGTCTAATTAAATTAGACACTAGTGATGGTACGTAATTACCCATGAATCTGGACTTTTGGGAGTCTGCTACTTTAGAAGAGTTTCGGGACAGTACCATACATAGTGCAGGCTTAGACTACGACAGAAGGGGAAATACCTGATGAGTTGGTGGCGGCGCCACTAGATGTCTGTAGATTTAGAGTAGAACTGCACTCACGCGACAAGTGGGGTCAGACTAAGGACTTTTAAAAATTTCAGTCGTTGTAGACAGTAGTTTATTTCACATTGTATTCTATGTTGTAGCGGTTTGATGTTAGGTTTTGCAATTATATCGTGGTATTAAAGTGTAGAAATAGTAATAATTGTGTTCATGCATTATTAGTTCTTGTTTACAAAAAAAAAAAAAAACCGCCTAGTTCGAAAGACTACTGGAGAAAGGAACAACTTCGAGAATCGAACATTTATCTTACCCACTAAAGATTAGACCTGGAAATAACCAGAGGGTGTAGCAATGTGATCTTTAAAAAGTGGTGAAAACAATTCTCTAGTGACAAACTCCCAGTTTTCCATAAAGAAGTAACTGTAAACAGTCCGCAAAGGTCAATCTATAAGTGGGCCACTAAGTGGTAAATCTAGATATTCTTCTACACATCGGGTTGATTAATCTCCAACCATGGGTCCCGTCCATTAATCTCCAACAATGGCTGTAAATGTCGTCCTCTCTTGCTTAAAATACAAAATCTCGTTAGCTGTAACGGTACTAAAGTTATCGTGTTCACACACACAGACAGAAATGCGAAAGACTCGATTACGCGTAAAACGCCAACATTTTGATAAATCTGGATTTTAATATAGTTTCCTTAACTCCGTATACGATGAAGTACTAAGGTGTATAACAGTGAAAACAGTCAATATTTTTTTTAATAATAACTGTACATAACAATATATATATATATATATATATATATATATATATATATATATATATATATATATATATATGTATGTATATATATATGATAACAATGTATCAGTAACAGGAGTGTTAAAAATGATTCAACGATGTAGCAGTAATGCAGGCTTAAACACATACTCTGTATGTAAACCTTAGACAAAATGTATTGATTGTCAATTAGTTAATTAGTTCACCAGGATTTATAAGTTGGTTGTTTTTCTGTATTCGGACCATACACAGAGAAAGCCCAAGATGATGAAAATGTCAGCGATCTTTTGTTTGCTGTGTCTGGTTTTGTTCATACGACCGGGTATTTTTTCTTTTTACTATGTCATAATGTTACAGTATTATGCGACTTATAGGTTATTTATATGTTAGAATAGTGGTCGACACGAACTATTTATAAAAATACATTTTTCAATATATATATATATATATATATATATATATATATATATATATATATATATATATATATATATATATATATATTTATATATATATATATATATATATATATATATATATATATATATATATATATATATATATATATATTGGGCGGTTTTTATGGTACGTGCGACGCCATAGTCGCTTCAACTTTGGCAAGTTAACGCATCAGATCAATAGAAAACGTGGGATATTCAGTTTGTCGCAAAGTACAAGTCAAGTTGGTGATACTAACCTCGTATAAATATCGTTTTATTTAATCATTTTTTTTTTCGATTTTTAAAAGTACTAAACGACAACCCAGGATTGGCTGAAAAAATAGAAAAGTTTCAACGCTGACGAGAGTCCAAATTTGTTTTGGCAAACACTGAGATTGTTAATGAAAAATGAAAGCGAATTTTCTTAAAATTATAGCATATTTTATCTCTATAGGCTACGCCTAGCAAATATATGAGGACCACAATCGTTAAATCGACCAACAGGGAAAATTGCAATTCAGCCTTGTGGGGGAATTTTAAGCACATATTTTTCGAAAACCTATAAATAGGATTTGGTAAAAGGCTAGAACGGAGACGAAAGTAGCGCATGCAACCATATGTCAGTAGATAGGATCAAATGTAAAGATTAACAGCCCAACCAATGAGTAGCGAGACAAAAATAATTTCGGGTAATGTCAGTTGAGTAGTAGAATGCAGTAGAGAATTGGTATTAGAGTAGAACAGTTTACATAATAGTTTGCCAAGGATTAGGTTCGGAGTAGGGTAGTTATTGAAAGATATTTGTCATGAGAAGAGTTAGCTTTTGGAGTTGATAGAAGCTTTTAAGTGTGAAATGATTCGGACATACTAATAGCTATGTTTTGTTTGATTGCATAAAAACACAGTTACGGGCCCCATACAAAATGTCCCACAATATCGTGTCAAAAGTAGCCTACCATACCTGGTGGAGTTACATTTAATTCTGCCACACTACACACAGATGCGTAATCTATCTTGTTTTGTTCAGGATTCTCGAAAACCATCGACTACAAGATAACTATAAAAACTGGTGATGTAGATACTGCCGGCACCGACGCTTCAGTTTTCATAACCATTTTTGGCTCTAGTGGTTCGACAAAAAAACATTACTTACCTGGCAGCTTTGAAAGAGGAGACGTGGACACTTTTATTAAGGTCATCATTTTATGATGCATTATTTGTGACAAGAAAAAAAAAGTTAAAAAAAAACCACAGGAAAATCATAGAGATTCTAGCCAAGAATTTGGATGGTTATGAAATAATTCTTTATTTAAGTCTTTTCTTTGTCTTAAATCATTTTTTTCATTGAATAATAATCTATTCAATTAAGAGATCACCCCACATTTGCTTGGTTTGGATACGTGTAGAATAATTGTTTTGAAAATATTACTACAGGTTAATGACGAAAACGTCGGACAAATTCAATCTATTGAGATTGGACATGACAACGGTGGTACTAAGCCTGGTTGGTACCTGGATTATGTAAGTGCAAGTATTCTGAATATAATCTTACACGACAGCATAAAATCTTGCTTAATCTTACACCACATATTATAATCTTGTTTAATCTTATACCACAGCTTTAAGGGGATATGCTATGTTTTTTTCTATTTTTTACAGTTTAAGATCTAAAGCCTTTTGAATACTTTTATCATATTTGGCATATAAAAGTAAGTATTAAACAGCAAAAAAGAGGGTCGAAAACAATTTTGGTTGTCATGGAAACCCAAAAAACCTCCGCCATTTTGAATTTTTTCGGTACTTTTAAAAATACTAAGGCTTTTTTATTTATGCACCTATAGCAATCAAATTTAAACTGCTTATATTTCAGTATATATTAAAACTTTTGTCACGACAACTTTTTGAAATAATTACTAGTAAGAATTTTACAAGGTCTAAAAAATCGAACCCTTTTTAGTATTCAAAAGTTTCAAAATGTGCATATTAATTACCAAATACTTTTTTTCTATGAAAGCAATCACAATTCCCTCGTGACAAAAGTTGTATTTTCGCATCAAGAACATTTACTGAAAATATGGTTGGCATTGTTTAATAAATAAAAAAGTAGTAGGCTTTTTAGTGTTAAAAACCTGCGAACTGAGAAAAACAGCCAAAAGTAACGAAAACTAGGTCAGGAAAGTACCATATCTGTGTAAACTGCAAAGCCGATTGTAAGCTTTGGGGTGTTTCCGAGATGTAGGAAATTAAGTTTATTAGATACATGAGAAATCCAGCTTTCCAATGATATCAAATACAATATAATGACGGATATAAAACTTTTCACAGAGAGCTTGTAAGATTGGGAAAAATTGATTATTTTTTAATTAATAGGGTCATAAAAATCGTAATTTAAACACATAAAATATTTTTTTCTCTTTAAAGTTATTATTTTCTATATACAAAAATGGACAAAGTATCCAAAAGTGCAAGAAACCCATCATGACGAAAAACAAGAAATTTTGTGATTTTTTTCCGCGCATATCCCCTTAAGCATGTTATTTTATCGTCAAATCGAGTGTGTAAGCATAAATACGATGATGGTTTCACTGGAAATTTCAATTTAGTAATTTTTTTTTTAAAAAAGGTGTAATTTAAATTTTTCCAAATAATTCTATTGAGTTAATTAGCTTATTTTGACTTCCTCTTGGTTTAAAATAAAGGAAACATGAAGATTAGGAGGCAAAACCAATCACAACGCTCAAATAAAGTTGTATTTTTCTCGTATATTCTTAGATCACATAAAGCCAAACGGGGCTGCAGAGTCCCTATGCTTTAAACCACTCTAATGCTTCTTCGACTTGAACTCTCGGCCAGTTACTGCGGGACATCTATGTATAAAGTCCAGCGGGAAAGACGAGAGGGGTGGGTGTAGTTCATAAGAAAGTCCATTTTCTTAAATACCTGCAAAGGTGGGGAGGGAGGGGGGGGGGGGCTAAGGGTGGCTTAATGTTGACTTAAACACATTCAACATAATATTAGATTACCATTATGAAAAATAACAACCAAAATGTATAGCGGGTAATGGTTTTTCTACATTTATGCTTAGATCTATCTATATATATAATTCTCCTCTTCGCGCCGTTAGAAAACAAGCTGCAAACGCTCTCCCTACCTCCCCACCCATACATGGTTTTAGTGAGCTGTGTTCACTCTAAATGTTTACAAGCAGAGCCAACGATTTTAAACGTAGGGGGTGGGGGGGGGGGGGGGGGAGGAAGGGGGGGAGGGGTTATGGTCCTTAACAAGCTACTTATAGTGTTTTAAAGAAATATTTTCAGTGTCAGCGTTGGTACTGTCGAATTCACAAATTATGAATTATTGAAAATTAGAAACAACTAAATAGCGGCGTATGTTATGCCGCGGGCCGGCTCGTATATTTAAATTAAATAGTTCATTTCTTCATCTTAACTTCATCAACTTGGTAATTTAACGAATAATTTAATTTTGTTATCTCCCCTTAGTAACGTAACTGTTAACTTAATTTGTACTGTCTTAATTAAACATCTAATTAAATTTAAAAAAACAGATTGAAGTGGAACGTATCTTGATAGTGTAAACCAAACCGTTGCATTAGAGTAGTTCAAATTGAGTTACAATATTTGCCACAAACCCACAGATTTTGCGAACAAAATAAAAGCTTGCAAAAATAAAAGCTTGCAAAAATAAAAGCGTGGCTTGTTATATTATATATTGGACACCTTTACTAGAATTTAAGAAGCGACCCACTCTTTTATTTTTATTTATTTAAATAGTACTTCATCATTACATATTTAAAGAAAATTATTTATTTTTGTCCTTTTATTTAATCCTAATATATAAGAGCCCATGTGCGCACTTCTGTCCATGACACACTCTCTCTCTGTCCGAAATATTTTTTGGCAACGTTATCAGTATGATCAGCGATATATGGAGAACTTAAAGATACGGACTTTTGTTGAAAGTAATATGGTGGACTATAAACTTTTATGTATGACCTAAATTTTCTTTAAAGAAGGATAATAAAAATAAAGGCATATTCTAATGTAGAAACACATTTCTATATAAAGTGTTTATTGTCGTGACATGAAAGCAAAAAAAAAAAAAAAAAAAAAAAAACAATGACGTCACATGTCACAAGTTTAAAATGCGGAAAGAACACAAAACTAATGGCGTCATCTTCGAATTTAAGAATGTAAAGAAATGAGCATTTTCATTCAAATTTGATAATCTACTTATTAGGAGGTACGCAATGAAATGTATACAGTTTTCTCGGCTTAAACTATAGAATTTGATTTATCTATTTTGATTCTAGATCTAGATCTAGAATTACAAAAAAACTAGACTTAAACCAGCCGTATATTCTAGATCTAGACTAGATTCTATATCAATAATGAGTTTCTTTATTTGAGGCCTTAATTATTTTATATAAATCTTTGTGTGTTTATCTATGGAATTGGATAATTTGGGATGAAATTTCATTTGAAATAATAGGGCCTATTCGCGTCAAGTTTCTTACCCTGACTTAGTCTAAATCTACGTAAAGTACTTCACTTATTCTGTACCTAAGCTGAAGTTCCTAAATAGCTGAGATGATAGTATAATAGTTACCATGGTACGGGTTCGAGACACTGAACGTCAATGTTGATTTTTTTTTTCAATTTTTTTTTTTTTAGATTTAAATGATAAAGTTGCCTATCGGGACTTGGCGGGACACAGAGCAGGTGAAGTAGAGTTCATCTGTTTATGTCTTCTCCTCATATGAAAGGCTAGTCTGGTCAGACCCATGCTCAGCCAAAAATAGGTGTTTTTGAAAAGGAAAAGCAACATAACTACCATTGAACAGCCGGGGTTTTACGAAATCATTTAAGTCCCTTAATTTTAAGTCTTTTAATCAGCGTTTGCATTTAATATGGTGTTGTTTTGACTGATAATGTATATAATTTGGTTTTAATTTTTCTAATAAGTATTGGTAGTCTATGTTACTAATATAGTTCAATGTGTAGTAAAGCATTTAGCGTTTAGACCAATAGTATTTTTATTTAAAAAAATCTCAAACAAGTATAGCATTAAAATATATAAGCCTATAATTCACGTATAACGGGTACCGTTGGCTAGTTATTATATAAAATCTTATCTTTACGAAATGTATATGCCAACTGGCCAACAGAAAGCAATAAAATTCTATGTAATTTTTTTTGTTGATACTGAGCTTTATTAATCAATACTTTTTTCCCAATGATTCTCTTAGGTTACAATAGATCAGCCAGTAGCCGCTATAAGTGACAACAACTTTGTGAGTTTTTTTTAAAGAGTATTTTCTTAACTTGCGTTTTTAAAATTAAAGAATCCAAGAAGTTCAAGGTCTTTTTAATTCTATGCACATAATTGTATGTGATGACATACATATATCTGTAGGACGTTCGTATGTTTTAGTGTGTACTACGTATATATGTCTGTAAAAACGTATTAAATTGTAAAACGTCCATATTTGGCACTGTCTGAAAAACGCCGACGTTAGTAGTCTTGTGAAGTTCCCCTTCCAAACCGGACGGTCTATTGGGCAAGTGAAGTAGAGTTCACCTGTGGTCGTCAGCACTATGCCCAGCCGCATTTTCTTTTCCTAACGTGAGTTAGGTACCCATCAGAATTGGGTGGACTCAGGGACGGTCTACTGACTTGAACACGGATTCGAACTCGAGATTTACGGGTTAGCAGTCTAGCTCTCTACTAGACCATTTCGTCCATTATTATTATTCTAGAGGATTATATATTTCTGTTTTTGTCAAGCAATACTTCAATCCTTTAAAAATAACTAAGTTCTGTATTCATATCGCAGAAGCCTGGCTTCACTCATTACCTGTTCAGCTTCAATAACTGGATCGCTGCCGACGACGGAGACAAGTCACTGGTCAAGAAGGTTAATGTTACACGGGCTGATGTTTATCAAGGTTGATGTTTTAAAGATGAAGATTTCACTGATTTCAATAATATTATGAGAACTGTTTAGGAAATGCTGTTTCAAATAGTCAAATACAATGCAGTTGAGAATTGGTATTAGAGTAGAACAGTTTACATAATAGTTTGCCAAGGATTAGTTTTGGAGTAGGGTAGTTATTGAAAGATATTTGTCATTAGAAGAGTTAGCTTTTGGAGTTGATAGAAGTTTTTAAGTGTGAAATGATTCGGACATACTAATATCTATAATTTGTTTGATTGCATAAAAACACAGCGCGGGCCCCATAAAAAATGTCCCACAATATCGTGTCAAAAGTAGCCTACCTTACCTGATGAAGTTACATTTAATTCTCCCACACTACACACAGATGCGTAATCTTTCTTGTTTTATTCAGGATCCTCGAAAGACATCGAATACAAGATAACTATAAAAACTGGTGATGTAGATAATGCCGGCACCGACGCTTCAGTTTTCATAACCATTTTTGGCTCTAGTGGTTCGACAAAAAGACATTACTTACCCGGCAGCTTTGATAGAGGAGACGTGGACACTTTTATTAAGGTCATCATTTTATGATGCATTATTTGTGACAAGAAAAAAAAGTTATAAAAAAAAACCTACAGGATAGTCATAGAGATTCTAGCCAAGAATTTGGATGGTTATGAAATAATTCTTTATTTAAGTCTTTTCTTTGTCTTAAATCATTTTTTTCATTGAATAATAATCTATTCAATTAAGAAATCACCCCACATTTGCTTGGTTTTGATACGTGTAGAATAATTGTTTTGAAAATGTTACTACAGGTAAATGACGAAAACGTCGGACGAATTCAATTTATTGAGATTGGACATGACAACGGTGGTACTGACCCTGGTTGGTACCTGGATAATGTAAGTGCAACTACTCTGAATATAATCTTACACCACATCATAAAATCTTGCTTAATCTTACACCACATATTATAATCTTGTTTAATCTTATACCACAGTTTTAAGCATGTTATTTTATCGTCGAATCGAGTGAGTAAGCATAAATACGATGATGGTTTAACTGGCGATTTCAATTTAGTATTTTTTTTTAAGTGTAATTTAAATATTTCTACTGAGTTAATTCGCTAATTTTCACTTCCTCTTGGTGTCAAAAACAGGAAACATGAAGATTAGGAGGCAAAACTAATCACAACGCTCAAATAAAGTTGTATTTTTCTCGTATATTCTTAGATCACATAAAGCCAAACGGGGCTGCAGAGTCCCTATGCTTTAAACCACTCTAATGCTTCTTCGACTTGAACTCTCGGCCAGTTACTGCGGGACATCTATGTATAAAGTCCAGCGGGAAAGACGAGAGGGGTGGGGGTAGTTCATAAGAAAGTCCATTTTCTTAAATACCTGCAAAGGTGGGGAGGGAGGGGGGGGGCTAAGGGTGGCTTAATGTTGACTTAAATACATTCAACATAATATTAGATTACCATTATGAAAAATAAAAACCAAAATGTATAGCGGGTAATGGTTTTTCTACATTTATGCTTAGATCTATATATTTAAATTAAATAGTTCATTTCTTCATCTTAACTTCATCAACTTGGTAATTTAACGAATAATTTAATTTTGTTATCTCCCCTTAGTTTCGTAAACGTTAACTTAATTTGTTCTGTCTTAATTAAACATCTAATTAAATTTAAAAAAAACAGATTGAAGTGGAACGTATCTTGATAGTGTAAACCAAACCGTTGCATTAGAGTGGGTCAAATTGAGTTACAATATTTGCCACAAACCCACAGATTTTGCGAACAAAATAAAAGCTTACAAAAATAAAAGCTTGCAAAAATAAAAGATTGCAAAAATAAAAGCGTGGCTTGTTATATTATATATTGGACACCTTTACTATAATTTAAGAAGCGACCCACTCTTTTATTTTTATTTATTTAAATAGTACTTCATCATTACAAATTTAAAAAAAATATTTATTTTTGACCTTTTATTTAATCCTAATATATAAGAGCCCATGTGCGCACTTCTGTCCATGACACTCTCTCTGTCTGCCTATTTTTTGGCAATGTTATTAGTATGATCAGCGATATATGGTGAACTTAAAGATACGGACTTTTGTTGAAAATAATATAAAAAATAAATAAATTTTTATGTATGACCTACATTTTCTTTAGGGACGGAAAATAAAAAAAATGTCCTTAAAAAATGTTTTAACAACAAGTTTTTATGTAATAATGCACTAAAAAGTAGAAAATAAATTATACACTACTATTAGAATTACTATAAAGAAAAGCATGGGTCTCTTCCTAAATATTAGTAAAGGTATCCAATAGATACTAAAGTGACCCACGCTTTTCTTTATAGTTATTTAAATAGTAGTGCATAATTTATTTTCTCCTTTTTAGTGCATTATTACATAAAAGCTTGTTATTAAAACATTTTTTTTTCAGTACTTTACATGTTTTATTTACAATAGAGTTACATGACTAAAAACCATTGCGCGCCTACCGAACGTGATGGCGCAGCCATTGAACGTGATGGCGCAGCTATTGAACGTGACGACGCGTGTGCTGTGGTTGAATAGACATGCCTACTAATTCGGTCTAAATTTTAATTTATTCATAAAAAATTAACTAGGCATCCAATTAAGTCAAATTTGATTCCTGATTGCATTGTCTTCGTGTTTTGAACCACCTGCCAAATGTGAATCGTATCGGTCAAGTAGAAGTCCGAATTTTCGCTCCTGCATTTCGATCTAGACAGACAGACAGAGGAAGCAAGTTAATAAAATCTTGTAAAATAAAGGCATATTCTAATGTAGAAAAACGTTTCTATATAAATTGTTTATTGTCGTGACATGAAAGCAAAAAAAAAAAACACAAAACAATGACGTCACATGTCACAAGTTTAAAATGCGGAAAGAACACAAAACTAATGGTGTCATCTTCGAATTTTAGAATATAAAGAAATGAGCATTTTCATTCAAATTTGATAATCTACTTGTTAAGAGGTACGCAATGAAATCTATACAGTTTTCTCGGCTTAAACTATAGAATTTGATTTATCTATTTTGATTCTAGATCTAGATCTAGAGTTACGAAAAAACTAGACTAAAAACCAGCCGTATATTCTAGATCTAGACTAGATTCTATACCAATAATGAGTTTCTTTATTTGAGGCCTTAATTATTTTATATAAATCTTTGTGTGTTTATCTATGGAATTGGATAATTTGGGATGAAATTTCATTTGAAATAATAGGGCCTATTCGCGTAAAGCAGGGGTTCCCAACCCCGTGCCCGCGGGCGCCATGGTGCCCGCCGAACGATTCGTATGTGCCCGCCTCTCACTATTCGTCAGAGACAGAATTTTTTTCGTAAACATCATTGAAAGGTTGAAGGTGATGGAAGTCGAAAGTTTGAGGGGGGGGGGGGGGTGTGCAAATCGAAAGTTTGAGGGGGGGGGGGGGTGCAAATCCAAAGTTTGAGGGGGGGGGGGGTGGTGCAAATCGAAAGTTTGAGGGGGGGGGTGCAAATCGAAAGTTTTGTCCCCGGGTGACGGGAAGGGTCGCTACGCCTTTGCAAGGAGTTTGTCGATTTAAAATAGGTGGTGCCCGCCACCCTAACGATATTTTAGAATGTGCTCTAGAGTTAAAAAAGGTTGGGAACCCCTGGCGTAAAGTTTCTTACGCTGACTTAGTCTAAATCTAAGTAAAGTACTCCATTTATTCTGTACCTAAGCTGAAGTTCCTAAATAGCTGAGATGATAATATAATAGTTACCATGGTACTGGTTCGAGACACTGAACGTCAATGTTGATTTTTTTTTCCAATTTTAAAAAAAATTTAAATGATAAAGTTGCCTATCGGGACTTGGCGGGACACAGAGCAGGTGAAGTAGAGTTCATCTGTTTCTGTCTTCTCATCACCTGAAGGGCTAGTCTGGTCAGACCCATGATAAGCCGAAATAGGTGTTTTCGAAAAGGAAAAGCAACACTACTACCATTGAACAGCCGGGGTTTTAACGAAATCATTTAAGTCCCTTAATTTTAAGTCTATTAATCAGCGTTTGCATTTTATATGGTATTGTTTTGACTGATAATGTATATAATTTGGTTTTAATTTTTCTAATAAGTATTGGTAGTGTAACGTTAACCTATCTATCAGCTAAATAGAAGGAGAACGTCCCCGGATTCTTTTTTCGGGGTCATATGCAAATGCCTTACGGCCTAAGTGGATGAACACTTAACACAACGACCCACTAGGGCTCGAATTTAATGTCTAGGGAAGCTAGTGGTACTATTGTAATTAACACTCATCCAATCTACATACGACTTTTTAATCAGCGAACTCAGTTGTGGCAGAACACAAAGATGAATTAGATAAAATATTTAATGTATAAAATATCAAAACACAACTTACAAAATGTAGGAAAAATCACTATCACAGATTTCTACACTGTCTAAAAAACAGCTACAGGCCACACAACACTGCTGTAGCTTCAGAATTTACTTAGCGACAAGTAATATTAAACTAGAAGACTAAATCAACTGAAGAAAGCAAGGCACACACAGGTCTTAAGTACTCTCACGTTCAAATGGTCAGAGTCTATAGCCGGACAATATGGACGGCTGCCTGAACAAGGTAAAACGGCCTCGTAGACTGCCAGGTCAAGAAAAAACTGCCTCGTGTTGCGAGTGTGCAGTGCAATTAAAGACTTCTGTGACAGGGGAGGTTATCCTCAACTCATGTCGCCATTGGTTGGGATAATCATCTGATCAGAATCATTCAATCAGATTTTAATGGAAAATTTCTATGTCTCAGACACCTTAATAAGTCAGTGGAAAAACCCCAGGTGTTACACCATCATTCCATATAAGGAATTATACAATGTCAAAATAAAAATGACTCGACCTAAGTAGGTCACATCCCCTCCCTTTTTGGAAGTGACAGATAGGTTCCACAAAAACATACATAAGGAACCAATCTGGCAATGAAATAACAAAAATGTTTTACAAATGTAGGCAATCAAAATCATAATACCAGATGAAAATATCCCTGAACATAAAAGGGAAGTAACTCCAACTTTTACAATTGGTGAAAGGGGAGTAACCCTTCAAAAAGTAATTATACATCAAAATCCCTCAAAAAGGGGAATTACAATTTTTCCATGAGAATATTAAAAGTGGTAAACCCGCCAGGGTAAGACCTTTATTTCAATGACTAGCTACAATATCAATGGAGCCATATGAGACATATTATTATAAAAGATTACATATAATCAAAAACCACCTTTAATTAAGGTTCACCTGAAAATAAACAAAATATTCAACAGGATTGGAATTTTGAAAAAAATTCAAAACTCATACCACTCATTTTCAAATGAGTGACACTCAAACAAAACCTGTTTATGGTCCCAATGAACCACAAAGCATGTCACATGATCAATGTGTGTAACAAGATTTTACATCCTTGACAAACAATCAGCCACAACATTATCACTACCCTTAATGTGTGAAATTTCCAGATTAAAATTTTGGAAATATAAGCACCATCTCAATATTCTTTGATTTGTCTGTCCTAACTTAGAGGTAAATTTCAGGGGATCATGGTCAGAAAACACTCTGACTGGATTGGTTGAAGAAGAGACATAGACTTCAAAATGTTGTAATGACAAAACCAAAGCTAAAGCCTCTTTTTCAATAGTAGAATAATTCTTTTGGTTTTCATTTAACTTCCTGGAAAAAAAGGCAATGGGATGGTCAATTCCCATGTTGTCTTCTTGAAATAGGACTGAGCCAATGGCTAAGTTGCTAGCATCAATGGCAAGTTTAAAGGGCTTGCTGAAATTTGGTGCAGCCATAACAGGAGCATTAGATAGAAATGACTTAATGGTTAAAAAAGCTTCTTGACATTTATCTGACCATTCAAACTCAACACCCTTTTTCAATAATGCAGTAAGAGGTTCAGCAATAGCTGAAAAGTTTTGACAGAACCGCCTATAGTAACCAGCCATCCCAAGGAACTTTTTGATCTCTTTACAATTTTTGGGAGGTGGTAACCTTACAATAGCATCTACTTTAGCTTCAATGGGCCGAACTTGGTTCGTTCCCACTTGATAACCCAAATAGGTAATTGAAGCTTTACAGAAATCACTTTTATGTAAGTTTACAGTAAAATTAACTTCAGACAATTTTCTAAAAAGTTTAGTCAATTGAACCATATGTTCTTCAAAAGTATTAGAAAATACAACTATATCATCTATGTAGGCCTCACATTGGTCTATGTCAGCAATGACAAAGTTAATGACCCTCTGGAAAGTTTGACCAGCATTTCGCATACCAAAGGGCATACGTTTGTATCTATAAAAACCATTAGGGGTTACAAAAGCAGATATTTCTTTTGCACGGTCAGATAAGGGGATTTGCCAGTATCCTGAAAGTAAATCAATTTTGGAAATTATCTTAGCCTGACCAACTTTATCAATAACGTCCTCTATCCGAGGTAAGGGATAGGAATCAGCTTTGGTGAGCGCATTCACCTTCCTAAAGTCGGTCACAAACCTGAAAGATCCACCGTCTTTCGGGACTAGGAGACATGGGGAACTCCAGTTGCTGAAACTGGGCTCAATGATATCATTCTTGAGCATATAATCAATTTCATCCTTTATCAAAGCAGCTTTTTCCGGGTTAACTCTATAGGGGTGTTGTTTAATGGGTTTTGCGTCACCAACGTCTACATCATGAGGTGGAACCTTCGCTTCTTTGGGGACATCCCCAAAAATAGAGGGAAATGTCTCAAATAACTGAGACAATCTATGGCTTTCCTCTGTGGACAAATGCATAAGGTGGACATTCAAATTATCTAAAAAGGAAGAATTTACCAATTTTGGGGGTTTCAATTTATCATGTATCACATCATCAGAAACATTTGAACATACAGGTAAGGTAATTTTAGCTGTGGATTGAAAATTGTTACAATTATCATAATATTTTTTCAGTGAGTTGACATGATACACTGTCTGTTTCTTTCTTCTGTCGGGCGTATTGACAACATAGTTCAAATCACTTAATTTTGAATGCACAGTAAAGGGTCCACAATATCTCAAGGATAACGCATTGTTCAGATTAGGTACTAGCACAAGAACTTTGTCGCCTGGATTGAATGTTCGTTTACAAGAACTCTTATCATACAGTTCTTTCATTCTAACTTGGGCCTTTCTTAAGTTCTTGTGAGCCATTTCGCACACGGCTTTCAGTCGAACGTGAAAATCGTCGAAGTTTTCCACTGGATGATCACTGGTACCTGTCCAACGTTCGTGTATCAGCTTCAGGGGGCCACGGACAGAATGTCCAAACACAAGTTGAAAAGGCGAGTAGCCTAAAGAGTCCTGGACACAGTCCCTCGCGGCGAAAATAATCCAAGGAACAGACTCATCCCATTGGGTGTTACTGTTAGCGAATGTCCTTAGCATGGTTTTGAGGGTTTGGTGGAACCTCTCAAGTACGCCTTGAGACTGAGGGTGGTAGGCTGAGCTGGTGATGTGGGTAACGCCTAGCTTGGCTAGCGCTTCCTGAAAATGGTGACTGGTGAAGTTGCTGCCTTGATCTGTTTGCACGATTCTAGGTAATCCAAAGGTAGTGAAGAACCGGGTCATGGATCTGACTACAGTCTTTGCCTTAATGTTCCGTAAGGGAATCGCCTCGGGAAAACGGGTACTTGAACACATAAAGGTAAGTAGGTACTCGTTGCCCGCCTTGGTTTTAGGCAAGGGACCTACACAGTCCATGACGATTTTAGAAAAAGGTTCTTCTAATACAGGAATCGGACTCAAAGGGGCCTTAGGAATTGTCTGGTTTGGCTTTCCGGCCAACTGACAGTTCGTGCAACTTCTACAGTAACGCGACACATCTTTTCTCATTTTGGGCCAAAAGAACAGTTCTTTGATCTTCGCCGTCGTTTTAGTGACACCTGGGTGCGCTGACATTGGATGGTCATGTGCCAGCTTAAGTATTTCATGCCGATAAGGTGGAGGGATCCACAGCTGGTTTTTACCCAACCATGGTTCGGCTGGTGAGGCAATCACTGGTATAGCGCGACGAAAGAAGAGGCCGTTCTCGGAGAAATATTCTCCATCGACAGATGATAGAGATTTTTCGACCGTTGCTTGGAGCTCCGCGTCGACTTGTTGAGCTTTAATAATGTCTTCCTGAGATATTCTCAGGGGTAAGCCCAGACTTGTGTTCTCTGGAAGCCTAGACTCCAGTTTGGGAGTCGAATTTCTTGACGATGATGGTAGATGTGGTTCAGACGTTGTGTCAGCCAATTGTTTGGTCTGGCTTCTTGTCACCGCACATGCAGGATACAGTTCATTATCATTATCTGGAACTGTTGACAAAGGGTCTGAAACCGTACAGGGGTATACTTTGCTTCCCGCAAGGTCATTCCCTAGAAGTAGGTGTACTCCTGGGACAGGAATACTATCTATCACACCTAAAATGACCTCACCTTCGACGAGATGATGTTTCAGGGCAAACTTGTGTAGAGGGACGACAGTAGATTTTGTCCCCACTCCCTGGATAATGGAAATCTTTCCGGTGTTCGTCTCTGGTGTAATGTCCATTGAACTTTTCAAAAGGAGTGATTGTGACGCTCCTGTGTCTCTTAGGACGGTGATATTCCGCTGAGACAACGGATCACCTGGTTTGCTAATGATGGCTTCGGCAATAAAAGATGAAAAGTCAACTTTTCTCGATCCCTCGAGATCGGTAGACTCGGAAGAAACTGGATGGGGGCGAGAACAGTCAAAATGTGACTGCACATAATGTGTGGAGACTTGACTACCTTCTTGCGGACACTTAGGGTTAGAGTCCTTTTGAATTCTAGAGTTCATGGTTGAACTGGCTGCTTGAGGGGATAGAGCATAGTGCGCAGAAGTACGCACCACCTCTCTGTTATATTGACGACGTTTGTAACAGTCCTTGACAAGATGACCAGGCCTTTTGCAGAACTGGCATACTGCTCGACGATTGAGAGTTGATCTTGGTTTCTCTCTGGACTGTAATGCCTTCACGTGTTGGCCAACAGGAGGATTGCTGCCAAAAAGGGGAAGCACGGGGTTGAGGCGGTTTCCTGACACTGGTGGTTTCTTATGCACCAACATATATGTGTCAGCCGACTCAGCAGCCTTCTGGATGTCAGTTATCTTGTTATCCAGTATGTGTAGTCGTATCTCTTCAGGCAGGGACGATAGGAATTCTTCCCTTAGGATAAGTGACCTGAGTTTCTCAAACTCAGAAACTTCCTCAGAGTGTAGCCACCTTGAGAATATTTTCTCCTTTTCAAAGAGAAATTCCACATATGATTGTGTGGGTAACTTGCGGAGTGTTCGGAATTTTGTCCGATAGGCCTCGGGCGTCAGTGCGTAGGCCTTTAAAATGGCAGTCTTGACCAAACTATAGTTATTTTGAACGTCGTGAGAGAGTGCCTGGTATGTTTTTGCAGCTTTCCCAGTAAGGACAGAGCTCAATAAAGCAGTAATGGAAGTTTCGGGCCATTCACATGTCTTCGCTAAACTCTCAAACGAGTTAAAGAAAACGACCAAATCTGTTTCATCAAATTTCGGAACTAATTTCCCAAATTTGGCAATCACTTGCCCTACCGACAACTTTTTTGGATCTACCGGAGAAGTGACATCACTAACTTGACCAAACTCTAATTCCAACCTCCTCTTATCTAAAGCAATTTTAGCCTCTAACGCCTGTTTCTCTAAAGCAACTTTCTCCTTCTCTAAAGTAATTTTCTCCTTCTCTAAAGCAATTCTAGCTTCTAATTCTACCTTCTCTAGAGTTTTCTCCTCGCGGAGCAACACACCAGCCAACAAACTTTCATCAAATACTCCTTCATTAATGAAATGAACAACAATTTTATCTCTCAACACCTCTGACTTCTGCGTAACAGAATAATCCAATTTCAATTCCTTAACAACACTAACCAAAACTTTTCTACTCAACTTTTCTACATCTTCAACAGTAGGATTAGCCAAAAAAGACTCCATAACTCTAACTTGAAAATCACAACAAGCCTAGATTCTTTAAATTAATACACAGCGTTGGGCCGTGTACTTGACCTCTAAATGTAGGACGTGACACGTCTGCTTATTTGACCTAGATACTCTAACCTGAGCGCGCGTTGTAAGAACACTGCGCTACTGGATATAAAAACAACTAAATCCAACTAACCTTAATATTCAACTGATATAACCAACAACTGGAACGACAGATTAAATCCCGGACGAGCCCCCACTTTGTAACGTTAACCTATCTATCAGCTAAATAGAAGGAGAACGTCCCCGGATTCTTTTTTCGGGGTCATATGCAAATGCCTTACGGCCTAAGTGGATGAACACTTAACACAACGACCCACTAGGGCTCGAATTTAATGTCTAGGGAAGCTAGTGGTACTATTGTAATTAACACTCATCCAGAGGCGTAGCGACCCTTCCCGGCGCCCGGGGACATACTTTCAATTTGGCGCCCCCCTCGGGAGCAAATTTTCGATTTGCACCCCCCCCCCCCCCGTCGAACTTTTCATTTGCACCCCCCCTCAAACTTTCGATTTGCACCCCCCCCTCGAACTTTTCATTTGCACCCCCCCTCAAACTGTCAATTTGGCGCCCCCCCTAAGGTCGGCGCCCGGGGACATATGTCCCCCCCCCGCCCCCCCCTCGCTACGCCTCTGCACTCATCCAATCTACATACGACTTTTTAATCAGCGAACTCAGTTGTGGCAGAACACAAAGATGAATTAGATAAAATATTTAATGTATAAAATATCAAAACACAACTTACAAAATGTAGGAAAAATCACTATCACAGATTTCTACACTGTCTAAAAAACAGCTACAGGCCACACAACACTGCTGTAGCTTCAGAATTTACTTAGCGACAAGTAATATTAAACTAGAAGACTAAATCAACTGAAGAAAGCAAGGCACACACAGGTCTTAAGTACTCTCACGTTCAAATGGTCAGAGTCTATAGCCGGACAATATGGACGGCTGCCTGAACAAGGTAAAACGGCCTCGTAGACTGCCAGGTCAAGAAAAAACTGCCTCGTGTTGCGAGTGTGCAGTGCAATTAAAGACTTCTGTGACAGGGGAGGTTATCCTCAACTCATGTCGCCATTGGTTGGGATAATCATCTGATCAGAATCATTCAATCAGATTTTAATGGAAAATTTCTATGTCTCAGACACCTTAATAAGTCAGTGGAAAAACCCCAGGTGTTACACCATCATTCCATATAAGGAATTATGCAATGTCAAAATAAAAATGACTCGACCTAAGTAGGTCACAGTAGTCTATGTTACTAATATAGTTCAATGTGTAGTAAAGCATTTAGCGTTTAGACCAATAGTATTTTTATTAAAAAAAATCTCGATCAAGTATAACATTAAAGTATATAAGCCTATAATTCCCGTGTAACGGGTACCGATGGCTAGTTATTATATAAAATCTTATCTTTGCGAAATGTATATGCCAACTGGCCAACAGAAAGCAATACAATTCTTTGTAATTTTTTTGTTGATACTGAGCTTTATTAATCAATACTTTTTCCCCAATGATTCTCTTAGGTTACAATTGATCAGCCAGTAGCCGCTATAAGTGACAAAAACATTGTGAGTTTTTTTTTTTTAAAGAGTATTTTCTTAACTTGCGTTTTTAAAGTTAAAGAATCCAAGAAGTTCAAGGTCTTTTTAATTCTATGCACATAATTGTATGTGATGACATACATATATCTGTAGGACGTTCGTATGTTTTAGTGTGTACTACGTATATATGTCTGTAAAAACGTATTAAATTGTAAAACGTCAATATTTGGCAGTGTCTGAAAAACGCCGACGTTAGTAGTCTTGTGAAGTTCCCCTTCCAAACCGGACGGTCAATTGGGCAAGTGAAGTAGAGTTCACCTGTGGTGGTCAGCACTATGCCCAGACGCATTTTCTTTTCCTAACGTGAGTTAGGTACCCATCAGAATTGGGTGGACTCAGGGACGGTCTACTGACTTGAACACGGATTCGAACTCGAGATTTACGGGTTAGCAGTCTAGCTCTCTACTAGACCATTTCGTCCATTATTATTATTCTAGAGGATTATAGTTTTCTGTTTTCGTCAAACAATACTTCAATCCTTTAAAAATAACTAAGTTCTGTATTCATATCGCAGAAGCCTGGCTTCACTCATTACCTGTTCAGCTTCAATAACTGGATCGCTGCCGACGCGGGAGACGACCCACTGGTCAAGAAGGTTAATGTTGCACGGGCTGATGTTTATCCATATTGATGTTTTAAAGATGAAGATTACACTGATTTCAATAATATTATGAGAACTGTTTAGGAAATGCTGTTTCAAATAGTCAAATACAATTATTGAACATTCGGTAAAATGGTCGTTTAATTTTTACAAGGTTGTTTACTAAACAAAAGTTGTGATGAGTATGATCTAAGTTGTGAAATGATTTCATAATAGGAGGGGGAATGTTTTAGTGATGGTAGTGGTGACTTTGTCAGTGGTGATTGTGTTAAGGGAAACTGTGTTGAAAGTGACTGTGTTAGTGGTGATTGTGTTAATGGAAACTGTTGAAAGTGACTGTGTTAGTGGTGATTGTGTTAATGGAAACTGTTGAAAGTGATTTTGTTGTGGTGATTGACTTGAAGGTGAATGTTTTACTTATGATAGTATCGAGTTAGTGATGATTGTGTTAAAGGGTATTAAGTTAAACGACCATGATAAATTAGGAACCATAAGAAGAGACGTCGCGAGGCGGGGGGCGGAGGGTGCGGACAGCACCGAGTGACACCAAAATCTAATAATTTACGATAAAAACGATGCTTTTTCCACATGAATCAATAAGTGTACAAATATAATGTTCGCACAAATTGACTCCATTAGGCAACTATATAGGCCTATGTAGACCATTATATATATATATATATATATATATTTTTTTTGGGGGGGGGGGGGGGGGTGAGGGGTTGACAACATGAGATGCGGCACCTAGTGACACCCGGACTAGCAATGCCACTGACTATATGCGCTCTAGATATCATTGTTACAAGCTTTTATTTAACTTACTTTAAATTTAACTTAGTCGGATGCCTTGTTAATTGTTTATGAATTAATTGAAATTTTGACCAAATTAGTAGCCTGGTCTATCCAACAACTTCACACGCGTCATCACGTTCAATAGCGCGTCAGCACGTTTAATAGGTGCGCCATCACGTTCAATAGACGCGCAATGGTTTTTTGTCATGTAACTCTATTGTAAATAAAAACATGGAAAGTATTTTAAAAATGTTTCATAAAAACGTTTTAATAGCAATCTTTTCTGTAATAATGCACTAAAAAGGAGAAAATAAATTATACACTACTATTTAAATAACTATAAAGAAAAGCGTGGGTCTCTTCCTAAAGGTATCAAATAGATACTAAAGTGACCCACGCTTTCTTTATAGTTATTTAAATAGTAGTGTATAATTTATTTTCTCCTTTTTAGTGTGTTATTACATAAAAGTAAGTTATTAAAAGGTTTTTTAATTATCTAATTTAATCGACAGCCTAGAAAATGTTTTGTGAAAAACGCTAATTTGACTCCAGATGCTTTATTTTATATAAAAATGTTTTTCGAATCGTTTGATAGCTAGAAATCACGGGGTCAAAATTTCGAATCTTTTAAATAATCATTTAATTACACATTTGCATTTTCAGGCTTTAAAAAAAATGTAACTAGACGTTTTGTATTAGATCTATCTATAAGTAAACCATCTTAAATGAATGAAAGTAGGCTATATGTAAGAAAGAAGTATTACTATTGTAAATCTGTATCAGTCCTCACAAGCCGATGATGAAAACTGTAATACTAAAGCGAACAAGCAATGCAAACTGACACTGTAAATCACAAATTTACTTATTTTTTCAACACATTCTAGGCTCTATTCAGACCTAGTAAAGATGCTGCATGTTAGTGAAGTAGTAATGTTTATGGACGTCCACAAGGGGAGGGGGGGGGGTCGTCGAAAGTCTATGCTAGTGGACGGTGGAGGGGATGGAAGAGGGGGGGGGGGTCTAAAATTCCAAATTTGTGTGGACCTCATAAATGGATGACCCCTTATTTAACACGCCAAAGTAAACCCAATCAAGAGTTTGAATATTGAGTCACTAATGAGCACAGTAGTAAATTGTATCTTAAATAAACTGCTTTATTTATTTATTTACATTACGTTACACTTTCAAAAGAATCTTATATGCAGTTGTAAATGTTGTTAAATGCTTAAATTTAAATTCATTCATTCCGGTGATTTAGCTGTACAGATGCTGGTCTAGCCCAGGTTGACCTCAGGGTAGTTAGTACTAATTTTCTTGATCAGCAGCCTATCCCCCTCATCAGATGCGATCCAGTTAAAATTGTCGAACCGGTACTTGGTAGTACCAGGTCTCTGTAAATGAAAAATAAATGAAACAATTGAGTAATTTTCTACTTACAGGATTTAGTTAAAAGCAATTAAATATTATGATTATATGGGTTACCAGAGTTTCTTCGGACGAAATGGAATTTAAAAATGTCCGCCGTACCCCCCCCCCCACCCCTCGGAAATTTTAGTCCGCCCCCCCCCCCCAATCCCCCGTAAATTTCAAGTCCCTCCCCCTGAGGAAAAGGTCTGGAAGAAACACTGTAGCTTACCAACATATAGACACTGCAAATTACCAACAGCTGTAAAGATAACAAAATAAAAACTTTCCCTATGTAAGTGGGAGTCTTAAAAAATCGTGTAATACGTCATGCAGACGTCACATAGATTAGGGTTAGACGGTAGACGTCCTAAATTTAGAATGTCTTACGAATTTTTCAAATAAGTACATATTTACGGACGTCCTACTGATGACAAATTGACCTAATGAGCTTCACACAAACGTTCGGCCTAAACTGGCACCCGTTAGTATCTCCCAGCATAAGTATTCAGCAATAAGCAGACGAGAAAGTATTGAATACCAAAAAACACATAAACATCAGAGAAACGTGCACAATCTGAATACACAGTCCGATATTAGCCACACGGTAAAATACTTCACATGGAATCGAACAACGGTTACTAGTCAGTAATTCTTTATATACTTCATACAGTTTTAAATAACTCACAATGTCGTTGTCGCTAACGGCTGCCAACTTCTGTATTATTTCAACCTAAGAGAATGAGAAATGTAAATAAAAATAACTAACCACAAAAATACATAAAAACAAACATAAAATCGGTTGTTGCATACAATAAAAATAATTTTAAACTGTGTCTATAAAACTAATGTGACTGCGTGGTCTAATAGTAGAGCATACGACTGCTAACACAAATGTGTCGAGTTCAAGTCTGTAAAACGTTATGTGTCCACGTTCTGGGAAGTAAAGGGAAGTAAAGGCGGCTGGCATAGTTCTAACCAAACTATCCCTTTAAATGCCGACGTCACAGAAACAGATGAGCTCTATTTCACTTGCCCCAACATCGTCAAGTTTGAAAGGGAAATTGTTGTTTACATAAAGGATAAAATAAAACTCGTTTTCTAGTATATCCAATTCAAAATGATATCAAGGAACTTTACTTACGTAGTCGAGGAACCAGCCACCATTACTGCCGTGGTTGTTGTGTCCAATCTCTATAGAACTGATCCGTCCTACATTGGTGGTGTGTAACTATGGTAACATTTCAAAACAATTATTTTTAATAAACAAGTTCAACTTAATTAAGATAAAACCAGAAAAATAGGCGAGAAATAAAAAAAAACTTTCTAAAACAAGATGGGAGCGACCACCTACCTTATAACATCGAATATAAGATAAAAAGGCCTAATGAGAATTATTTTAAAATCAAGCAAAATATTATAGCCAACTCATGCGACTCTCCAGTATGTATAAACATTTTTAATGGTTAGGTTTTAGAAAAATATGTAACTAATTTCAATAAAAAATAAATAAATGGATTTTCACCAAAAAATTATTATTAAGACCAAACATATTTTAAAAAAGACACTTAAAATATAATGGTTTACCATAATTTTACGTGCAAACATTTGCTCGAAACGCTTCTAAAGAATGTATTGTTGTACTTTTTTTTAATACTTTTTAATTACTTTTGCTTTTCATCTATAATTCTTATACATTTTGAGTCAACAGCGCCAAACCATTGTTATGCATACACCTAGCCACTATCTACAAAACTAGTAAACTCAAATTCGTTACGTTACATAACTCTTAGGTTAAGACATAAGTCTAAGACCCTATCCACATAGGCTTAGGACGATAAACCCACACACCATCGCTCTTTGTGTTGACGTCTATCTCCCAACCACCTAGCTGACAGGACTTTGGCACATGTTTTGTTCCTACACGCGCACGTATGTTGCAGACTTTGTGCCCTAATTATTCAAGAAAATGAAGATTTACACCTTCTTATTTTCACTGCATTATATAAGTTTACAAGTCTTAATACAAAATGTCATACATTGTCACAATATGTCACAAAATGTCAACAAATGTCACACAGCGTCACAGAACGCTCACCGTAAACATGTCCGTGTCGCCCTTCTCAAAGTTGCCGGCCGACTGATTAGGCAAGACCAGCCTGCCGGTCGAACCGCTGGAGCCGAATATAGTCATGAACACTAGAGCATCAGTGCCGGCATTGGCTCGGTTGCCGGTTTTTATGGTTATCGTGTAGTCGATATTTTCAGAACATGCTGCGGATAAAATTACCTCTCATATTAACACACGCATAAATACACATTTTTCCAATTCTTAGGCAATAATTGTTATTGTACACGTAGTGTTTCATATTTATTTTAAAGACTTAGGTATGGCAGATTAGTCAGTAGGACAGCACTCGACTATTATTAACGCTACATTTGTCGAGTTTAGTCCTTCAAATCGAGTCCTTGAACCTTATGAGACGAGGGAAGGTAAAGACAGAGAAAGAGAGAGAGAGAGAGAGAGAGAGAGAGAGAGAGAGAGAGAGAGAGAGAAAGAGGGGGGGGGGGGTAAGAGAGAAAGATGTAGAGATATGAAGAAAGAGGAAAAGACCGAAAGGTGGGGGGAGAAAGTACGTAGCGAATTTCTTAGAGAGAGCGCCAGAGAGGTTAAAATAGAGAAGGGGAAGGGGGTAGAGGGGAGGGAGCAATAGAGGATATTGAGAATTTCGGAGACAGGTAGAGATAGAGGGGGAGTGTGAGGGAGAAAGAAGGGAGAAAGAAGGGCTTTATTGTGGAGTACCAAATTATTTTGTAAGTATTGACGAAGTTGTGTTTTATGAACTTAATTTACCTCCTAAAAAATCACTGAGATGTTTAAGATAAAACAAAAAGAAATCAAATGATAAAAAATAACTCGCCTGTGTGTACCAAGGTTACAACACAGATCAAACCCAAAGTTGCTGCTATCCACATCTTGCTTGTCTTGTATTAAAGTACGGTGGAAAACTTGAGTAGACCTTTACTCCCATGTCACTGGTTAGACCGTAGCAACCAGCTTTATAAAGAGACATATAAGTACACTACAGGATAAAAAGCTCTACACCCCCACCCCCACCTCAGTAGGCGCTCCCATTCCCAGAAGACGGTAACAAATATTTACCTACGAAATGGGGACGGCCACGACTTACACTGACCGGATACCCAGCCGGCCGTGACACCTTGACAAATTATGTTTTCCACTTTTAGTTTTTTTTTTCTGTACCGTGTATACATTTGTTTGCGACTGACACACCTTTGTAGTGGGAAGGGGGGTGGGTTAAGTGTCATGGGCGGTAAGTTTTTGTATATGATCTTGTATAGACCCGATGAGTATAACGAATAACCAAATAATGCTTACATTTAAAATTAAAAATGCGAAATTTTAGTAGAAATCTAAATATTTACCAGCATGGTGGTTCTCTAAATTGGTTAATTAACTCCCAAAATCACGTTACTGCAACGGGGCCCATCTTGTCAGGTGGGTAATTAATTAGGTCATAAAAAACTGTTTAGACAACGTGCAGTAAGGTACGGGTCATAATTAGGTCCGTCCTCCTAGAGAGAAACACCTAACACCTAACGATGGTCAACATGTGCGTGCTTTTTTTTTCCTCTATCTGGTTTTACGCTAACTCACTTTTAATGTTCAATCTTTCCAGATACATTGATCTCCTAAGACAACGCAAACATGTCTCATTTTATCTAAGTAGATACTAAATCCTTTATTAATAAATCGGGATTGATCTCCCCTAAGCTTTCTCGAATACTCTTATACAACACTACGAGGGATGGCAACTCGAGATATAGACGTGATTTTTAATTACTTAAACTTTTTAAAATAGAATAGAATCACATAGAAAAAGAATTGCGCACCAAGCCAACGCCAAACAAAATGTGCATAATAATGTGCAAAATGTGAAAACAAAAACCGAGATTGAGTGGGAAAAACATAATTTTGCAATCTTGAATCTTGTCTGTATGTGTGTGTGTGTGTATGTACGTGCGTCTGTGAACACGATAATTTGATTACCCTTACAGCTAGGTAGATGAAATTTCATATATAAGTAGTATATCAAATTTGTAGATCCGTATCAACTTTTCAGCGATTTACGATAACCGGAAGTGAAACTGTTTCTACTCTTATTTTTTTTCAAATGCCTATAATTTGAGTACTATTTTAGATAGATAAATGAAATTTCACATGAGTAAAAGATCTAATTCTCTGCCTTCTAAAAATTGTAAGTAATTTCTGTTGACCGGATGTAGTAATTTACGCTATTTCCGATTTCTCAAGAAAAACGCATGTGAATTTATAAAGTACTAATAATATCCCGTACTATTTTGCACATTTTGTTTGGCGTTCACTTGGTGTGCAATTCTTTTTTCTACGAGATTCTATTCTATTATAAAAAGTTTAAGTACTTAAAAATGGATTACAAATATTGTCTTTATCCCGAGTTGCCATGCCCCGTAGTGTTATATAAGAATATTCGAGAATATTCGAGAAAGTTTAGGTGAGATGACTCCCGGTTTATTTTTTTTATAACAACTGCACGGCCTAAGGCAAACAATTCTCATAGTGATTAGTTACCCTAGTTTATAGGAGAATTGTTCATCACAAAGCTGCGTAGTAACACAACTTTACATAGTGAATACACACGGATACATAATTTAGCACACACAGTTTCTCTCTCTTTCTTTCACATATATATACACATACACGAGCACGCACGCACCCAACCACAAACACACACACAGCATCAAACGTCGAAATGACTTAAATGATTGATAATAAGAAGAAATGATCAATGTAAGCAGGTATTTAATATTGTTTTTGAATTTAAAAAATAGTTAAGATCTTTAAAACTCTACCTAACAACATGTTGATACTAAACTTATTGAACTTTAAAACAATGAATTCGTCAAGTTAAGAGTTTTAGTTCACAAACTGTCTCCCAGGTGTGTTTGGTGCTTCTTCTAGCGTGAAGCTGAAATAGTTTTGACAATGGTCCCATCTAGCTCGGTAGTGGCGATCCAGTTGTTCCAGTTGAACAAGAACTGTGGTTGAAGGGAAACGGTTGATAACGATGATATCATATATTACGTTTTTAAATGTAGTAGGTAAAATACATTTCCGATTTAAGACCTAATGATCCACAGGGCAGATAAAGTATAATTCAAAAGTTTCTAGCCCTCGGCATTTGAAGGAATTGTGTGGTAAGCGCTATGACTAGCCGTCTTTACTTTCCCCAACATGAGTTAGGTACCCATCAATGCGGGCTGGCTAACTTTCAGTTTTAAATCTGGATCGAGATACAAACTCGAGACCTTCGAACTCTCTACTACACCACCATGATTTAATCATACGAAGACTGTATTGTAATCAGCTTTTTGAGAGTTTGTCCAACTCATGAACCAAACCCTATCTTTAGGATAAAGCAGGCAACAGGAATAAAACGGTCACACAGACTAGCAAAAACAGTACTTAGACAGTTTTCTTGCATTCTGGTTGCATTAAACTATCATTAGTAATTTTTATCCATAACTATACATATCTTAGTGTTGAAAACAATGTAGCAAATAGTTTTTGCGTAGAATTATAACCTTTAAGAAATGTTATGGCCAATGGTTTCTAAAATTAAGCTACTCAGATTAACGTACCTCAAGACTAGGTGTCACGTGCTGAGTAATGCGCACCTGAAAAAAAAGCGGAAAATTTATTCTACACAATAAAACACCTCAATTTAGAAGTTTTAACATAGGCCACGGTTTCTGTTTGTTGGTTTCTATATCTATCTTTAAGGGGATTAAGTGAAGGATGGGTTTGTGGTATCATCCTGTCACTTATTTTCGACACAAAGATTTTTTATAAAATTCGTTTCGAAACATTTTCCATCTAATTATATGTTAATAAGTCAATACTTGTTAATTGTAAGATTACTACGGTAAATAAGCTAAAGAGAGATATTATGTTTAGAACTAGCTATCACCCCATCAGTCAGGGGACTGAAAAGAACTGATGGACTTCAAATGACCATTGTGGATTATAATGGACAGATGATTGTTTTACTTTCTCGTGTACGGAGTAGGCATATAGAGGAAGTATTGTAATGTGCAAAAATCGAAATCGAGAGTTTCACAAATCTCGACGTTTTAGATCTCTCGAAGTCTGAAAAACGCAATTTTGCAATCTTGTCTGTATGCATCACTTCGGGGGGGGGGGGGGGGGGGGGCTTTACCCCCCTCCCGAAAAAATTCTACCGCCCCCCCCCCCCCAAACGAAATGAAATTTATAAATTTATATAGAGAATATATACTTTTAACAGTGTCCGCCCCCCCCCCCCCCCCGAAGAAAGTCTACCGGCCCCCCCCCCGAAAATTTTAAGAGCCCCCTCCCCCTCCCGGAGAAAAAAGTCTGGAAGAAACACTGCTTTCTCTCTCTCTCACTCTCTCTCTCTATCTATCTATCTATCTATCTCTCTCTCTGTCTGTGTGTCTGTGTGTCTGTGTGTCTGTGAACACAACAATTTAAGTACCGTGACAGCTAGATTAATTAAATTTCATATATAAGTAAAACATCATATTTGTATTTAGTTTTTATTTTATTGCACTTTTAATTTTTTTAAAGCATTTTACTTGAGTACTGTTTTTGATAGAAGATTCACAAGTAAAAGATCTAATTCTGTGTTATCCGTTAAATTTTGAGTAATTTCCTTTGACCAGGGGTAGTAATTTACGCTACTTCAGATTTATCAAAAAACGCAAAAGAATTTGTAAAGTTCTAATGTTCCTTACTATTATACACGCATTGTTTGCAATTCAGTTAGTGCGCACTTCTTTTCTCTACGAGATACAATTTTATATAAAAACGTTGAAGTAGGTAAAGATTGATTAAAAAAAGCATGTCTATATTCCCAGTAGCCGTCCCCCGAAGTGTTATACAAGAATTTTCGAGAATTTTCGGGGAGATCACACAATTTTGAAAAATGTGGATAAAATTTTTTGCTCGATTAAAAATAGTCTTCTATACTCTGTGTATGATCAAGTACTTAAAAGTAAAACGTTGAAAATTCGTCAAACTTGCTAGTGATTTTTGTGCACGATTACAATACTTCCTCTATACGAGAAAGTAAAAAGTCAACAAAATGTTAGATAAAAGTTTTGATTCATGCAACATTTTACTCACATCTACTAGAAACCAGCCTGGTCTCCATCCAGAATTGTCGTGTCCAATTGTAATTGAATTTATATATCCTACATTTTCTTCAGAGCCCTGGAAATAATTCATCCGATTTCAACTATTAGGACAGTTAATCGTTTTTTCTAGTCGTTTAAAGATTCTAAAATTTGATGATCTGGTCTACATTAAATATAATGTTTAGAAATATTTTAGTTTACTACATTTTTGTACTGCAAGTCAATAACAAGCTATAGCAGAATGCAGTTGTAGTTGTATGCACATCGTAATCACAATTGGAAGTCATTGTTTGTTAATATACTGCAGTAATTATCTTATCATTGGAAATATGCAAATTTTTTCAACTTAATAGTTCTAAATAACAAAATACAGTATTCATGGAGTAATAGAGAAGCCGTTATATTGTCCTCAATTACCAACCCACTGATTTCCCATCTACTGTCTTTAGTGACCTAACCAACTCATCGCTCCCATACTATTTATAGTGACCTAACCAACTCACTGCTCCTATACTATTTATAGTGACCTAACCAACTCACTGCTCCTATACTATTTATAGTGACCTAAATAACACACTGCTCCTATACTATTTATAAAGACCTAACCAACTCACTGCTCCTATACTATTTATAGTGACCTAACCAACTCACTGCTCCTATACTATTTATAGTGACCTAACCAACTCACTGCTCCTATACTATTTATAGTGACCTAAATAACACACTGCTCCTATACTATTTATAGTGATCTACCCAACTCACTGCTCCTATACTATTTATTGTGACCTAAATAACACACTGCTCCTATACTATACACTGCTCCTATACTATTTATAAAGACCTAACCAACACACTGCTCCTATACTATTTATAGTGATCTAACGACTGGGAAGGCGATTGAGGAAAAATGAAAGAGACTGTTGTACCTAGCCTTAACGTGTTGTTGGTGTATTCTATACGAGATTCCTGACGCCCTCACACTGCCCCATGACACTGCCCCTCACACTGCCCCTCACACTGCCCCTCACACTGCCCCTCACACTGCCCCTCACACTGCCCCATGACACTGCCCCTCACACTGCCCCTCACACTGCCCCTCACACTGCCCTTCACACTGCCCCTCACACTGCCCCATGACACTGCCCCTCACACTGCCCCTCACACTGCCCCTCACACTGCCCCTCACACTGCCCCTCACACTGCCCCTCACACTGCCTCTCACACTGCCCCTCACACTGCCCCTCACACTGCCCCTCACACTGCCCCATGACACTGCCCCTCACACTGCCCCTCACACTGCCCCTCACACTGCCCCTCACACTGCCCCTCACACTGCCCCTCACACTGCCCCTCACACTGCCCCATGACACTGCCCCTCACACTGCCCCTCACACTGCCCCTCACACTGCCCCTCACACTGCCCCTCACACTGCCCCTCACACTGCCCCTCACACTGCCCCTCACACTGCCCCATGACACTGCCCCTCACACTGCCCCTCACACTGCCCCATGACACTGCCCCTCACACTGACCCTCACACTGCCCCTCACACTGACCCTCACACTGCCCCTCACACTGCCCCTCACACTGCCCCATGACACTGCCCCTCACACTGCCCCTCACACTGCCCCTCACACTGCCCCTTTACTGTCCTAACTGACCAACCCACTCACTGCCCCTACACTGTCTTGAATGACCAACCAACTCTTTGCCCATTATTATCTTTAGTGTCCATCCCACTCACTGTCCAAACTAACCAATCCACTCACTGCCCCAACTGACCAACCTACCCACCGTGAAAATGTCGGTTATACCCTTCTCAAAACTTTTTCTGTTATGGTACCGTAGATCTATCCTGCCGGTGGAGCCTCTAGTTCCGTGCAGAATAATGAAAACTCTCGCATTGGTCCCAGCGCCCGCAACATTACCTGTTCTAATAGTTATTGTATACCGGATACGCTCTGTAAATCCTGGTGAGAAAAATTATCATATTTTATTTTTACTTTCTCATATATACGAAGTATAGAGAAAGTCTTGTAATCGTGCAAAAAAAAAAATCGAGATTTTTACAAATCTCGACGTTTTACGCCTCACTGATACGGAAAAACATAATTTTGCAATCTTGTCCGTATATCTGTGTGTCTTTCTGTGTGTCTGTCTGTATGTGTGTAAACACGATAACTTGAGTACCGTTACAGCTAGGTTGATGAAATTTCATATATAAGTATTTTATCAAAATCGTAGATCCGTATCAACTTTTGAGCGATTTCCGATAACCGGAAGTGGTACTTTTTCTACTTTGAATTTTTCAAAAGCCTATAACTTGAGTACCATTTCAGATAGATAAATGAAATTTTACCTGTAAGTAAAAGATCTAATATTCTACCTTCTGTCAAATTTTGAGTAATTTCCGTTGACCGGAGGTACTAATTTACGCTATTTCCGATTTCTCAAAAATCGCATGTAAATTTATAAAGTACTAATAATATTCCGCACTATTACGCACATTTGATTTTGCCGTTCGCTTGGTGCGCAATTCTTTTTTCTATAAGATTCTATTCTATTTTTAAAAGTTTAAGTAATTAAAAAATCATGTCTATATTCCAAGTTATATAAGAATATTCGAGAAAGTTTAGGGGAGATCACTCCCGGTTTATTTATACAGGGAGAGCAAAAAGAAAAAAAAAAAGTCTTTTTTTCCCATTTGGGTTTGTATAAAAATGATTGACGATGTTATGTTTCATTTTATCTTACATGTTTGATACAAATAGTATTAGAAAATATTGCATTTTTAAATAACACAATAAAATACAAATAGTATTAGAAAATATTGCATTTTTAAATAACACAATAAAAATTTCATGTTTGATTAAAACCAAAGTTTAAAATGTTACAGAACTAACCTGAGTGAAATAACATCAGCACACAAAGCAAACCAAAGGACGATGTGATGCTCATCTTCTTTGTGTAGTTGTTGGAAAAGGTCTTAAAGTCGTTTTGGCTTTCAATCCAGTGTGAATGATCTGGCCCTACAGCCAAGCTTTATACAGTGGCGGGCGAGAAAGCTCCAGGATGTAAAGCCCGCTGAATGCAACGTTTGTTTTTATCATACTGTCCACTTGAATTTGCAGATTTTCGTACGTCAGCTTGTTTTAAGTATTTCATCGGCGATGCTGTAAAATGGGCTTATCTAGTTAGCGATGCTGTAAATTGGGCTTATCTACGTAGAAAATTGATTTGATGGGAGACCTCTCAACTGTTGGTTGGCAGTGTATTTAATAAAGACATGTTTGTCAATAAAAATGTTTAATATATACACATAACCAGCTTGGATAGGAAATAGTTATTCATGTTTATGTTTATGTTCAATGTTCATGTTTGTGCTAGTGGTTGTGGCTGTTAAAGGTTTAAGAAGTACTGTCAGAAGGTAGTTTGAGAAATACCGTGTTAAAAGAAAGTTTGAGAAGCACTGTGTTTGAAGAAAGTTTGAGAACATCTATGTTAGAATAAACAAGCTACTCGTCAAATTTTAAGATAGCTAACGTGACGTACATTACCCAAACGTTAAGTACTTTGTTGACCTATGCATGGCAAGAAAATCTACTTTAAAAAAATGGGTCTCCATACGCACAAGATACACTTAAAACAAATTTATATTTGCAAGAAAGGATGCCCTGTTTGTATAGCAGAATAATTACGGATGGCGTGGTTGGATGGGAGAACATTGGCTACTAGCTATACATTTCCGAGCTCGAATACCAGTCAGTTAAGTTTCGTTATGGGGGAAACAAATAAAATTCCGAAATTTGATAGAAGCAGAGTCCATACTGCAGCAGGATCATTAACTCTGGCTTTCTTTCAGCACCTTCTAATGATTCGCTTTTTTAACACGTTTTTCTTAACTCAGCTTCGCGTTTGTTTGTTTGTTTGGATGTTTGTAGTTAAAATTGACATCGAAAATTAGCCCACTTCTGATTGCTCTAGAGATCTGAAATTTGGCATGTAGGCTACTTTCGCCTAACAATTTCAGATGCAATCATAAAAACTAGCAATTAGAGACCGTAATTAGCTTAATTTAATTACGCCCCAAGGACCATAAAATTGAGGACATGATTTCTAAAGATAGCGACAAGACTGGAGGCCTATTGACACAGTTACTTCGGCCCCAATCGAGGTGAGCGCGCTGGCCGTGATCGTATAGTGGTTTGTACTTCGCGTTGTGGCCGCGACAACCCAGGTTCGAATCCTGGTCGCTCAAGATTTTTAGTCCGTGTATTTATAAACACTTAGTCAAGTCATACTTAATGAAGTCATTAGATAAAGTAGAAAATAAACTATATAAAAAACTTTTTTAAAAAACCACGTTTTTCATGTGTAGCAACGGACTAAAAAGGAGAAAATAAAATACTTAAAAAAAACTTTTTAAAAAACCACGTTTTTCTTGTGGACTAAAAAGTAGAAAATAAATTTTCATACATTTGATGACAAAAAACGTGGGTCGGGCAGATGGGTCGGGAACTTTGATGGTGAACGTACCCACGTTTTTGTCATCAAATGTATGAAAATTTATTTTCTACTTTTTAGTCCACAAGAAAAACGTGGTTTTTTAAAAAGTTTTTTTTAAGTATTTTATTCTGTGCTATACAGTCAAATGTCAAGAGCGTATTCCTATATGAGTCACACATGATCGCTTTATCTAATACCATGAAAAAGACCACGAGGATCTCACTGTTATTTCCATTGTCTCCCGACGCAGAAAGTCATTCTAATCAAAAGTATACTAACATTATTTAGTCATAATAATTCTAAATAAAATGTACCATTCGAAAGCTTTTAAATTCAGCTGCCAATATAAATTAAATTTTATATTTGTTCACTTAGGTGAACATTCTATAAATGGACATCTTACAAACGATTTGAAGTCGCATACATAAACATAAACAAAAACAAAAACAAAAACAAAAACAAAAACATAAACAAAAACAAAAACAAAAACAAAAACAAAAACAAAAACGTAAACGTAAACGTAAACGTAAACGTAAACGTAAACGTAAACGTAAACGTAAACGTAAACGTAAACGTAAACGTAAACGTAAACGTAAACGTAAACGTAAACGTAAACGTAAACGTAAACGTAAACGTAAACGTAAACGTAAACGTAAACGTAAACGTAAACGTAAACGTAAACGTAAACGTAAACGTAAACGTAAACGTAAACGTAAACGCAAACGCAAACGCAAACGCAAACGCAAACGCAAACCGCAAACGCAAACATAAACATAAACATAAACATAAACATAAACATAAACATAAACATAAACATAAACATAAACATAAACATAAACATAAACATAAACATAAACATAAACATAAACATAAACATAAACATAAACATAAACATAAACATAAACATAAACATAAACATAAACATAAACATAAACATAAACATAAACATAAACATAAACATAAACATAGACATAGACATAGACATAGACATAGACATAGACATAAACATAAACATAAACATAAACATAAACATAAACATAAACATAAACATAAACATAAACATAAACATAAACATAAACATAAACATAAACATAAACATAAACATAAACATAAACATAAACATAAACATAAACATAGACATAAACATAAACATAAACATAAACATAAACATAAACATAAACATAAACATAAACATAAACATAAACATAAACATAAACATAAACATAAACATAAACATAAACATAAACATAAACATAAACATAAACATAAACATAAACATAAACATAAACATAAACATAAACATAAACATAAACATAAACATAAACATAAACATAAACATAAACATAAACATAAACATAAACATAAACATAAACATAAACATAAACATAAACATAAACATAAACATAAACATAAACATAAACATAAACATAAACATAAACATAAACATAAACATAAACATAAACATAAACATAAACATAAACATAAACATAAACATAAACATAAACATAAACATAAACATAAACATAAACATAAACATAAACATAAACATAAACACAGATTCAGCAACACCTACACCAACGCCTAGACGTTCACTTACAACAACGCTTAGGCTTATACATACACCTACTAATGCTCATGCACAAGGAAAATTTACATAAACAAACACACTAATATAAATATCCACACACACGTGCGAATATACACATCATAATTTGCACGAAGCTCTTATAAGTGTTTGTTAATTTTGAACTAACTAGAGCAAAATAGTGCTTTAGGTTTCGAAAACAATAATTAAGTTTATATCTATTTGCTTGACTATAGCATTCATCCAAATGCCATAAACCATGTATAGATTGTTGAGTGCACTCGGGTGAAGGTTTCTGACCTATGTTAAAATAAAATATAGGTCTCACTGAGCTTCCAACCAGTTATTTTTGTACTTGAGTGATCAGCTTACTTGGCGTCGAGACAAGGGGTACTATTTTAATCAAAGGTCTCCTACACTAGAACAATGGCGCCAACATTCGAATTGCTATACACTAGAGGTACTGTGAGCTACTACAAACGATGACTACACTGAACCAGGGGCAACTTCCGTCACTAAGGAAATGAAAATTTAAAAAGAGAGAGAAAGAGGAGGGTAAAGGGTATGGTCAGAGAGAGAGAGAGAGAGAGAGAGAGAGAGAGAGAGAGGAGTATTTAAAGAAAGCGAGAAAGAGAAATAGAGAGAGATAGCGGAAGGTGGTTAGAGAGAGACAGAGAGAGAGAGTGAGAGCGGAGTCCAGGATTTACTGTGTAAAGTAGGAACTAGGACATCAAATCACCACATTTTCATCGCGAACTTTTTCCGACAGTGCAACGAATGCCAACAAATCTCGTTCATGTACTTAATGTGTTAAAAATAGCATAAACCAAGCCTTTACCCTCATAATCTATAGTAGTTATCTAACACCCTCCCCCACAATATCGTCATATTTTCCGGTTTGTGCCCAAGACACACGGGGCAGATGATGTACTGTTCATCTGTTTAAATGACCTCGGGATACAAGGGAATAATGTTGTCAGCACTATGCCTAGCCGCCTTCGTTTCCCATCTTGAGTTAAGTACCCTTCAGGGTCTTTCTACTGATGGAACCCGGCTTTCAACTCGAGACTTTCGGGTTAGCAGTTTAGCGCTCTACCGCTAGACCACGCCGTCCCATAATTCCTCTATGACACCTAATTTAAAAAAAAATTACTTGCAAAAATAAAATGAAAATAAATTAAAAATTAGAAATTTAAAAATGTAGGATTTAAAAAAAAATTCGCCTGAGTGTACCAACATCACCACACAAAGCAAACTCAAACACTGGCTGCGACACTGGATATTATGTTAATCTCTTGATAGTTATTAAGATGTGTTTTTCTGTGTTCAATTAGTTGGCAGTTCTATCCACACGCGTCATCACGGCCGTCTTGGGCGTGGAGCGAGAAGGGATATTAGTAAAGGTATCCAATAGATACTAAAGTGACCCGCGCTTTTCTTTATAGTAATTTAAATAGTGGTGTCTAATATTTAGGAAGAGACCAAAGCTTTTCTTTATAGTTATTTAAATAGTAGTGTATAATTTATTTTCTACTTTTTAGTGCATCATTACATAAAAGTTTGTTATTAAAACGTTATTTTATGATTTTTTTTTAAAGAAATTAAACTCTTCACATGAAGGGTTCTTGCACTTTAAATGATCACTTCCCCTTAATATCTAAAACAAATCATGGATCAAAATGAAACGTGATTTACAGCCTGCGATCAGTTCTTATCGTTTCATTAACCTCACCTTTCTCCCACCAGCTTTCCTCTTCTCCCTTCTCCAACCAACTTCCTCTCTCACCCTAATTCCCATTCAATCCCTCACTATGTATGTTGTGTTTCTTTGTACAGGGCATGGTCAGAATGGAGGCTGGGGGGCAGCCAAAACGGGCTGTTCTCTGCTTATGTTATCTCTCGTCTGCAACACCGCTGTTTTAAAATTGTCATGCCCCAACCGTGCAGTCTGTCAAAGTTTTACCAGCCAAACAAAGTTCAGTGGGAGCCGGACAATGAAACTTTAGACCCGCCCACAGAAAACAACACACTCGACACTTCTCACTACAGATTCAAAGACCTGAACGTTCTTTAAACAATAAACATTGAACGCCAAGATTTTGTAGAACTGAGATTGACTAAAAACTCCAAGCATTCAAAGGCATTCTCTCATCACTTTGTCAGACATGTATAGTAGGAGTTTTGATCATGGGGTAATTACTACAAGGAAAAATGTAAAATAATGTAAAGATTACTCTTTAGATCTAGCGGCAGCTGAAGTAGAGTTCATAATTCTTGAACTTGGCATACAAAGGGATGATGTGGTCAGCATTATACCCTAACGTGAATTAGGTATCCATCAGATCTTCGTGGACTCAGTGACTTTCTGACTTGAACCCGGATTAGAGCTTGAGACTTCCGGGTTTGCAGTCTATCGCTCTACCTCTGGGCCACTCCGTCCTCACGGAGAAAATCTAAGACTATGACATGTGGGGTAGGGGGAACTACTAGAACTGGGAGGGGTAATGGCAGGAAGAGAATAGCAGTGAGTAATCGGTAGTAGAGTGAACGGTGTACTCACATACTTAAACGGTTGTGAGAACATAGACACACTGTTAAAATACAATCTAGAGTTTCAATTTACTACAAGCAACAGTCGTAAAAACAAACTCTTACACATATGAACAATTATAGAATGTTATATAATTTTAATTTACTTTTCATTTGGATAAATACAATTACATCTTATAATTAAAAGCAGCGTGATTCGAATGTTTAAACAACTACTAACTCATAACAAGCATCTGTTTTTTATTTTACACAGCCTGAGCTGTAACTAAAATTCTGCCTTATTTTGAATCTTTAATTTCGGTAGATAATGGACTTTAGACAAGTCTAGCCCAGGTTGACCTGAGGGAAACTAGTATATATGGTCTTTGCCAGCTGCCCGTCACCCTCATCATTAGCGATCCAGCCATAAAAGTCGAACCGGTACTTGGTAGTACCAGGTCTCTGTAAATGAAAAACAAAATGTAGCTACTATTTAGGTATCAGTGTAAGGTTTCGGGAAACTGCAAAATCCTATGATCATAGAGTACAAATATACAGCAACGTTACATACTAATCCAACAGAAATCAACATTGTACACATTTTAATGACTTCAGAGATACGTATATATATATATATATATATATATATATATATATATATATATATATATATATATATATATATATATATATATATATATATAATCGATAGCTTCTACGGAAAGGCGTCGAATATTCGTGATTTGTATTGCAGACTTCTTTATGTTAATTTTACTCAATCTTAAACCTTTTATCTAGCTCTTTCCCATTAGACTGAGCCACTGTTTCACTCGTAATATTGGCCGTTAAACATTAAAAAAACAATTAGAACTGTTTTAAAAACTCACAATGTTGAAGTCAAAGACAGCTGCCACTTTCTGAACTATTTCAACCTAAGTAAATATTCAGGATAAAAGGAAAGTTAACCACACTTCTTCATATTAATGAATAAAATATATTTGGATTAATAAAAAAAAATTTAAAGTTATGTTATGCCTTTAGACTTAACACTGAAGAAATTGAACTAGATAACATCGTATTGTTAAGACGAGTGATAATTCAAGATTAAGGGGGGGGAGGCTCCGGTAAAAAAAAAAACTTTTTTTAATACTCATTCGAAAACAGTTTTTTCTTTACAGCTTTATTATGATACATCCGCATATGCATTTCCACTAAAAAAAATTTGCGGAAAAATCTTGGTTACTATGACAAATATTACATTTTAAACCCAATAAACAATTAATTCATAATCTTCTTCCATATATTGGGACACTCAGCTAAAAATGTTAAGTGCATATCTTCAAACTAATTTTTTATGAATTTTCAAATTGTGGGTCCGTTAAAAACACTAGTTTTAATGCCCCAAAATTCCCCAAAATATGAAAGAAGATTATGAATTAATTGTTTATTGGGCTTAAAATGTAATGGTGGAAAACCTACGAAGGGGTTAATTTTTCAACATGGCCGCCGTTGTCAGTTACCAAGATTTTTTCACCAATTTTTTTTAGTGGAAATGCATATACGGATGTATCTTAATAAAGCTGTAAAGAAAAAACTGTTTTCGAACGAGTATTAAAAAGTTGTTTTTTACAGGAGCCTTCCCCCTTAACCATTGTTAGGTTATAATTAAAGCTGGAAGAGTTTTACTCACATAGTCAAGGAACCAGCCTGCTTTGTGACCTCGGTTGTTGTGACCAATCTCGATAGCACGAATCCGCCCCACGTTTTTGGTGTGTAACTAGGGAAATATGCACACACAAATTATTTTCACGCGTAAGTAGAGATTTAAATAAACCATCCAATCAAAATCATCGTTACAAATATATTGGTACTAAGAAAAGTTTTAAAAAGAACACCGGGAAATAGAACCAATATTTAAATACCGTGGACTCCAGTGAGTAAAAAAAATTAATATCAAAACATTAAGGAAAATAGATTCTTGTATTGGAACATAATTCCAATGATAAACTCAAAATACCACATAACCCATAGGCGTGTAAATGCAAGATACTATTTGGTACTTTATTGTTTTTTAATTATTATAAATCCTACTAAGCGAAAGTTGATGTCACATTACATAATTCGTTTGCATGCTTCAGCCTATGACAGAAGGAACGACGAAGACAGACATGACAAGGAATCAGTTTAGATCTTGTAAAAAGGTTCGGTCCTCTAAACTGCGTAGGCTAAAAAAAACTTCTATTTATCTATACAGCAAATTGTAACAAGACGTCACACATCGTCACAAAACGCTCACCACAAATGTGTCCACGTCGCCCCTCTCAAAATGGCCGGCCGTCTGATCAGGCAAGACCTTTCTGCCGGTCGAACCGTAGGAGCCGAAAATATTAATGAATACATCAGCATCAGTGCCGGCATTGGCTCGGTCAGCGGTTTTTATGGTTATCGTGTAGTCGATGTTTTCAGAACACGCTGCGGAAAATGACAGAATATATATATATATATATATATATATATATATATATATATATATATATATATATATATATATATATATATATATATATATACATAAGACAATAACATTCATTCTGGACCGTTGATCTTTCCTCCCTCTACGTTTCAAGGCAGTCCACGGTACATGTAACAGAACTACCAAGCCGCGATGGCGAGTGTCCGCAAATGTGGCAAGCCTGACTTATTCCTAACATTCACCTGCAATCCTGCTTGGCCGGAAATCTCTAACACCATTTCCCATCATGAGCGACCAGAACACAGAACTGATGTCGTTGCAAGCGTCTTTCATATCAAACTGCGGGAGTTCCTAACTGACATTCTGGAGAGGAATATTTTCGACAATGTAGTCGCATACATTTTCGGCATTGAGTTCCAAAAACGAGGCTTGCCTCATTGTCATATGTTACTGACACTTGATTCACAGTGCAAAATAAGGACCAAAGATGACATAAACAAATATGTCTGCGCTGAGCTTCCAAATCCTCAAATACATCCTTGACTTTTCCAAATTGTCACTAAATGCATGGTACATGGTCCGTGTGGCACGTTCAATGCCAGCTCATCTTGCATGAAAGACGGCAAGTACACCAAAAATTTCTCAAAGGACTTCAACGCCGATACTCAAGAAAACACACAAGGGTACCCCATACACCGCCGAAGACAGTGCACAACTGCCATTGTTGGCAAATACGACATCGACAATCGTTGGATAGTAGCTTACAATCTAATAATGTTTCATTGTCATTTGAGAAATATATAGGCCTACTTAAAATCGTTATTTTTGCGTATTATTTAACGATACTGGTCTAGTTTTAACAATGGACGATTAGTGTTTGATGCAAACTTGCCATGTGTACTTTTTTTGGTCTAATCGCTGAGAATAAAAGTAAGCAAAACGTTAATTGCTTCATTTAATATTTTTCTAAACAAACTGAAAATATATTCTAAATTATTTAAATTATGACTTGCTTTCTACAAAACTAGTGTCATTAATGTTTCAAAATCATGGTGGGTAAAAACAAAGTCTATAAAAAATAAATTGATGGAGACAACAGCTAACTAAACACGCCCATTTTGCCCGTCCTATAGGGGCCTTGCTGAATGGGGAGAAATCTAGCAGACGACACATTTCTACTGAAAGGCAGTAAATGTTCAATAGCGTCACAGCAACATTCCTGAAAAGCTAACCCACCGTATCACTGAAATTAGTCTTATCATCATAGCCATGAAAAAACAAACGCGTTTTTCTTTTTTACAAATCATTTTCTAGGCTACGGATTGAATTCTTGACCCCTATATATATATATATATACATATATATACATATATATATACATATATATATATATATATATATATATATATATATATATATATATATATATATATATATATATATATATATATACATATATACATATACATATATATATATACATATATATATATATATATATATATATATATATATATATATATATGTATATATATATATATATATATATATATATATATATATATATATATATATATATATATATATATATATATATATATATATATATACACACACACACGGAATACAAACACTGGATACTCATTTCTGGCCTGATCGGGTTTTGAAAAGAAAAATGTTTTTTTCAATCTAAACAAATTACAACAGTTCATGTGTGTGTGCATTAGTCTGTTTCGAAATTGGTTTATTTTTTTATTTTTTTATAATTTTTTTTTTTTGCTTCATAAAAATCTTTATTGTGTAGAAAATTCCGACTATAAAAACAATTTTTAAAAAATAAATTGTAATAGGAAATGCATTCATCTGGTTAAAAAACTAAATAAGCATTCACACCTTAAATATACAGTATAAAAATGCAAACTGTGAACTGAGAACTTTTATTTACTTTTTTTACCCACACAACAGAACTACTAGACTATGCATTCACACAACACACCCTCATAAAAGGTTATGAGTGTACCAATGAGGATAGTGTAAAGCCTTTAATACAGCAAGAGGAACAACATCATTGGAGCAGAGTCCCTATTCTAATATTTTTAAAAGCTTAAATCAGATTTGTGCATACCAATAAGTGAGAGATGAATGCATAATCCAAAAAAAAAACTTTAATTTTCAGATCTGGTCTATAAGTTTTGAGAATAAACAACTGGAATTGTAGGCAAGACAAATGTCACAGGTAGATATTTACTCATTAAACAAGAAACTGACACTAAATAACAGAAACAAGAGACTTCAAATTTTTTTCAAGTAGATAGCACAGGATTTCATTCATTTACTACTTTAAAAAAAAAACTAAACTGATGTGCAAATGACAACAACTGCAAGAAACCATTTTTTAAAATGAATGGCAGTACATAAGGGCAAAAGGCTGTCAAAGAAGGGTACTTTAAATTTTCAAGAAAAGACTAGAGACAAAAACAACCATCAAGTGAGCAGAACTAGGACTCCACAAGCAACTCAAAATGCACACTGCCTTCTTTCTCTGTACGGTCAACATTGATGTTTTTTGCCAGGGCTACACATTCAACCATGATTCCAACATGATGAACCACAGTATTGAACTTGACAAAAACAAGGGGTGATCTGTAGTCTTTTTGATTTTTGTAAGGGTAAAACGCCAGGGGGAATCCTTGCTCAGGAAAATAACTAATGTCTTCAGCAGCACCTAAGTTATCATTGTCAGGGGCATTCTCTCCATGGCAATCCACCCAGATACGATCAGGTGTGTATGCAGATTTCACATTGCCCGGGACCCTTGCAACTGCATTGACCTCTTCTTCTTTCCATACAGCAGGTACCCACCCATAGATCTTGTTTAGTTTTAACAATATGCAAGGCTTCCCCTCAAGCATTCCATAACCATTTTTCTCATTGCATTGTTCTGTGAGAGCAGAATAGTTGAATCGGCAAGCTACCTGCTCATCAAGTCTAGGTTTGTCTATACCACTACAGTCCACATTGTTTAAATCTGTTTGTCTGTACTCAGCTAGAACTTTATTGATGCTTTTAACATATTCTTTACTATCATTAACATTGTTCTCTGAATATATAAGTGTAGTTTGAATATCTGGCATAGGTTGATATCCCAAACCAGGATTTCCTTTTAACAAGCTGCTATCTCCCTGTAATTTGGGCTGGTCTGCATCAATGGTCTCATAGAAAACAGCAATAGTAGCAATAAAAAATCCAGCCAGGCAGGAATAAAATACCAGGTAGAAAATACCAATTTCAACCCAGCTTCTTCCACCCCTGCCTAAAAATTCCTTTGTCTCCCCATTCCAGAGAAATAATCCTAAAGATTTCAATTTTTGCTGAAATGTTGGTTTCTCCATCTTCTCTGAAACTCTACTTAGCAAAGAGCTTGCTTTAGAACTAGTTTATTCAATGTGTATGCTGTAATATTGCATACCCCTAAGGTATTAACCGGTCAAAAGAATATACAACGTGAAAGCTTTGTTTGTGTAATCATGCAGGGGTCTCCAAACTTTTCAGTCCGGGGGCCGCATTGACTATAAAATATTAGGTCGGGGGCCAGTTTCTTCCAGGCATGTCTTTGATATTTTTGGGCAAAGTTCCTCAGCAATCACCGACAAACGATTTTTCCTTGGACAAAAAGATCTCCGCGGGCCGGATGAGAGGACTTGGCGGGCCGCATCCGGCCCGCGGGCCGTAGTTTGGAGACCCCTGGTGTAATGGTTTCTCGTGTCATGTTTACTTTTATGTTTTTTTGTTTTTTATTTTATTTGTTTTAAACATATTTCCTTTTTATGCTATATTATTCTTTAGTATAACAATTAAAAGAAGTAATTGCTTTTTAATTTGTTTAGTACAAATATATTAAAAGGAGCTTATGAGCACCCCTATTTAACTATTTAAAAAAGGGAAATAAGTCATGGAAGTATTTTGAACGTTTGCCTATCTTTCACACTACAGCTCAGGCATATTTTTTTTTTTACGCAACAGCATGTGTTAGCTACTGTATAACATAAATACTGCAGCAGATCTATCTGTTATTTACAAAAGCTTTTACCGTCAAGTCAAAAGTGCAAGAAATTTTTTTTTTAACTATGAAATTTTTATTATGGTCGGCTATGGGCCCCTAAATTGCTGGGCTGCCCCGCATTGCGGGGTCTGGCGGCACTGTAGTTCCACCCCTGGGCTAGTGACATAATGAAGACAAAAAATACCTGGTCGTATGAATGCCAACAGACAGTGCACACCAAAGATCGCTGCCATTTGCATCATCTTCGTTTTTCTCTGTGTATGGTCTCAGCGCAGAAAAACAACCTACTTAAAAAGCCTTGTAGACTAATTAAGTTTTATTGACAATCAATAAATATTTGTCTAAAGTTTACTCCAGAGTACATATTTAAGCTTGCATTACTGCTACATCATAATATCATTTGTAACACTTCTGTTATTGAAATTTTTAAATGTTATTTCATCGACCTAATAATAGTGATACAATATGTATACATACGGTATACACAGTTTATATAGGCCTACCGTTATACTTTTTATTTTTTTCTAGCTTATGTTGTGCAGATACAGGGCTTTAGTTTAACATGGTGGTCGTCGATACATGACAGGGGGGGGGGGTCCGTAACTTTGTGACGGTATGTTATGAGGGGTAGGGGGTCAGATGGTTTGACGTCACACTTTTGCGTTATAAAATAGCAATGTGCGAAAACGAATTTTATCTGTTATTTCGCGTTTTTGAAAAAAGCTGTTTTAATAAACTGTAATAGGAATTGATTAAAGTACTCTATGCTGACAGAGTTCACACAAGATTTTAAAAAAAATATCGATAATTTAAGAAAAATTAAACTGCAATTTTGAAGGGGTTGTTAGCTGACGTGTGACATCATTTTAGGGGTGGGGGGTCTTGCCTTTTGTGACGATGTGTTACGAAGGGGAGGAGGGGGGAAATCGTATAAAAGCGTTACTTCATTTATGGATGACACCATGAGCGGGGCACATCAAGGGATCAAAATGGCTTTAAAGTAGGACACCAACTTACCAGTTAGTATATTTTAAATCATATGTTGATATTTGTTGACTAAATCGGTTAAAAAAATGAATAAAATGAATAAACAGAAAGTAATTTTAATATAAATATGTTATTTAAAATTGATACCAGATGTCTCACAGCTATAAATCACAACTCTGGCCTGACCTAGATGATCAGTCTACGAGCATGTTGTCCAGCCTAATAGCGACGATCAGGCGCTGGTCATCTGCCTACCTAAACTATGGCCGTCCTCCCCTTCAATAAGGTCGGACCAGGTAAACATACCAGGGGATCGTAACACAACAGTAACAGTGTCTAACCCTAAAGTGTTGCCTACGGTGCAGGGTACCGATAACGGCGTGGAGATCAACCTGTTTGCACTGGGTAAACACTCAACTTTCAAAATGTTAGTCAATATTTAATTACCCAGATGAAATTTGCTTAGGTCAGTACTGTATCACGAAAACAAAGGATACTCTCGAAGCTGTATAGCTTGTATCCACCTTACGGGCATTTCACCCTGAAATCTAAAATTAGCCGCTGTCTATTTAATCCAAGTATTTGTTTCAAAACCCATCTGTTTGCAACACAAATGTAATTATAATTTTAATCCTAAACTTGTTATTATTGATCTAGTCACACCTATAACTTTTTTATAAACACACCTATACATTTTTTCCTTGACACAACTATGATCTTTTAGACACCTATAAATATTGGTCATTCCTATAAAATATTTTCTAGACACACATGTTACTTTTTCCTGACTAAACTATTAATTTTTCTACGCCTTTTAGACACACCAATAAATTTTTTCTAGACATCTTTTAGACACCTAAAATTTTGATCACTCCCGTATTTTTTTTTCTAGACATGAGTGTTATTTTTTTTTTGACTAACCTATGAATTTTTCTAGACACACCAATACATTTTTCTAGACTTACCAATTTCTTTTTCAGACACACGTATGTTTTTTCCCAGACACACCTATAAATATTTACATACATACGTGACTTTTTCTAACCCTACACTATTGACTACAGGGTGACCTGTAACAAATTAACGGTGACAGAGTACCGATAGATGTGTTGAAATCAACCGCTTTTCTCCGCTGGTCAAAGTGTACCTTATGACTCGTTGATCGAAGGTTAATTTGTCCTTAGGTTCGATCCACCTATTTGCCTAGCTCTGCAGTGTAGACTATCACGAAAACAAAGGATACGCTAAAAGAAAAGGTGTTGCTTTCTATCTTGGTTACTATTAAACCAATACCATTTGTTTTTTAATGTCGAGGCTTCCACCTTTAAAATAAAAATTAATATCAAGCCTCAGCTTGATTTTAGTTTCCGTCAAACCACGAAGTTACAAGTCTACTTTGTGTAACATAAATATTATCAGATAAGCGTGCTTACAACTTACATTTTAACAGCGGATAATATGTATATATGGTCAATTATTTAACTTGCAAGACAAAGCCATAAAAGATATTACAAAAGGAAAAATGGTTATTTAATTTTTTTAATACGCGAAAAATAAATTAAATTTAGTTTTTTGTTTAGAAAAGGATATTACTTTCTTTTTCTTTAAAGTTACATCCTTTAAATATAATAGAACCGAGCAGAACAAAGTAAGTGAACACCAATAGAGACAACCAAGAATAGTCTAGAAATTTTCGAAAGGTCTATAAATATGTTTAAAATCATACACGATGTTATTATAATAAAGTAAAAAGTAAATTTCCCTTTCAAACCTGGTGGTCTATGGGGCAAGTGAAGTAGAGTTCACTTGTTTCTGTGACCTCGGCATATGAAGAGATTGTGTGGTCAGCACTATGCCCAGCCGCCTTTACTCTAACTAACGTGAGTTAGGTACCCATCAGAGCTGGGTGGACTCAGGGACGGTCTACTGACTTGAACCCGGATTCGAACTTGAGACTTACGGGTTAGCAGTCCAGCTCTCTACCGCTAGACCACGGGTTAGCAGTCCAGCTCTCTACCGATAGACCACTCCGTCCATTTGTTATTATAATAAACATGATTAAACATGATTATAAAAACTGATTTTTTGGACGTGATTGATGTTTTCAGTATTTTCGGTAATTAAGTAATTTTTTTTAAAAGCCAAAAACAAGTTCTTTGTTTACATTTTAATCAAACTGTGTTATATGGTTTTAAAAACAAATCAGAGTTTTTAATATGAAAGTGTAGCTACATCTTATAACTTTGGTTTGATGAAAAAAAAACACAAATATTGCTTTAAACTTAAAAATTATTTTCAAGTTCGTGCAATTTACAACTTTTTATAAAATTGATTCTTAATTAAAAACTTTCTAAACTATTTTAAGGCTTAAGTTTTATTGTTTAAATACTTTTTATAATTGGTTTGATTGCAAAATCCTATTTTAAAAAAAAAAACATGATTTTTATTCAACTATACTGATGTCAGGATTATCGTAAACTCGCTCATATCCGTAGAATTAAACGAAAACTGTGCGTATTATAAAATTAGTAGTTTATAGAAACACTGAATTTCCTTTTTTGATAAATTGGAAATAACGTAAATCACTACTTCCACTCACGGAAATCACTTAATAGTTGACAGAATCAAGAAAATCATATCTCATACCTATGTATACAATTTGGCTCATCTAACTAAGGTATTAAAAGTATCTGTTTTTTTAACCAATATAAAATTAAGTAACACTTCACTCAAAACTTGAAAAAATCCAAGTATAAAGTCTTATATATGAATTTTCTTCTTCCTAATTGATACTGTACTTAACTTACCATTTCCGGTTATTTGAAATCATTCCAAATTTAATACAGAGCTATACAGGCCTAACATAAAACCTATAAACGAAATTTCGTCAACATATCTGAAATTGTACTCAAGTTGTCCTTTTTTATAGATACACTCCCTGACAGACCCAAAAAACAGAAAATTTGAAACTTTTTTTTCTAAACAGTGCTGTAAGCACTATCACCTCTAGGTCTACACTGTGTAATATGTAAGGGTTATACCGCTGCTTGTCCAAATCCACTGGATTGTACAGAATCATAAGAACCCTATAAAATCATATTGTGTGTAATCAGTCTAATCAACACATGGATATCTGACAAAGTATTGTATTGGAATAAATTTTACATACATTTTTTTCTGTAGTCATTCAAAAACACGTGTGCTGAAAATAGTATGAATTGAAGAGAATTTTTTTCCCTATGGACAGACAATTTTTTTAAAATCAACCTTTTTGGATAATGCTTCACAATGAGGGGGGGGGGGGGGGGAGGGGGAATTCGCAAATGATGTCACATTTTTTAACGACTAACAAAAAGCCATTCAAAACTTTCTAATTAATTTCTAAATAATTATATAAAAAATAATCTTACCTTCCCTGTTTTGTGAATTAGATGTGTGCCTAATACTATGCAAGTAAATTAATATCTGTTGACTAGTGCTGTCTAGTGTCTGACAAAATGTGCTGAAGTGGTGAACGTACGGTTAGGAAGTAGTTCATAAACGATACATTGATCTACTCGATACTTGCGAGGCTAAAAAAGAGGGATGGGATGGGGGTTGGCTCGGGAAAAAATCTTGAAAGAGACAACAAAACGCCAATGTACGTCAGCATCGCCTATTTGTAAAACTTACTCAGGGGAGATAATTCCAACTAGAGGCCTTTAAAGTTTACTATGATATTTCTTGTAAAAGCAAAAACAAGCAAACGTACATAAATCCGAAGTTTCTAGTATTATATATTTTTTTTATTATTTGTAGGATACAAGATAGTACAGGAAACAAGTTCAACCACTATCACAAACACATATTAACATTGAAAAATGTACAATGGATTTCGGGTCCCTAACTACTGCCGAAAAGAAGAACCGCGCATCATGAAAGTCCACTTCATATGTAGCGGCTTCTCGTGATATGGACTTTGTTGTTTTTTGAAAAAGAATTTTGCCGGCGACAGCGTGTGTTTGATTGTAGGGAAATAGAACTCGGCCTTGACGATGGTTAAAAAATACAACTATAAATAGCTTTATTAAATATATAAAAAATTTGACGACAATTTGTGAGCCCCCTTTTTGGTCCCCATCCCCTGCCCCATCCGCCACAGTACACTTTGGAGGATCGGTCAAACACTTACGTGTCCTCAATTTAGCTATCAAAGGGGGGCAACGAGTCTAAGAAGTCATTAATTTTTGAAGAGTTGCCTATATTTTACACTGTAGTTTGTGTAATGGATTTTATTTTATTTTTTTGCGGAAGAGCGTGGTATAGTTACTGTAAAATAAAGATAATCGTACCGCAGCTACAGTGGTTTTCTTTTACAAACCAAATATCAAGGCAAAAATGCACGAAAATTAAATTCAAATTTAAAAAAAAATATTAATTATGGTCAGCCGTGGGCCCCTAAACGGCCTGCCCCCCCCCCCACCCCGCAATGCGTGGTCTGGCGGCACTGTAGTTCCGCCCCTGTTCATATTCATGTTCAATATTTGTGTTCGTGTTATTGGTTGTGGTTGAGAAAATATTGAGAAGCACTGTACTAGAGTAAGTTAGAGAAGCACTTTGTTAGAAGAAAATTTGAGAACCTCTGCGTTAGAATAAAACAAGCAACTCACCATTTTTTAAGGCCGCTAACGTGACGTACATCACCCAAACGTAAGTTTTTTGTTGACCAATGCATGGCAAGAAAATCTACTTAAAAAAAGGAGTCTCCCTACGTCCAAGGTACACTTAAAACAAGTTTATATTTTGCTAGAAAGGATGTCCTGTTTACAAAGCAGAATATGGCAGAGGATCTCACTTTTATTTTCATTGTCTCCCAACACAGAAAGGCATTCTAATCAAAAGTATACTAACAGTTTTCAGTAATAATAATACAAAATAAAATATACCATTTGAAAGATTGAAAAAAAACCTGCCAATATAAAACCAATATTTTATATTTGCTCCAATAAATACAACCAAGTCCAGGTTACATTTTCGTGATAGCAGAAACCTAACCTTAGCCCACACCAATGAGTAGACGCCAAAATCTGTCCCTCTATACAATTGGAAGCGAACATATACATTAAATGTCCGGCTTAAGCCGAATGCACCGTCCGATACTAGCCCTACATTAAATAATATTTCATTTCTAGAAGTATCTGCCGTATGACCACTCCGTTTCCGACGCTGGACATTGGTCAAGTTTATTTCACTGATACACATCAATTATTCTTTATTCGAGACTAAACTTTTAGTCGCTTTAATAATAACCAGCCGACCCGCGACGTCGCATACGCCGCTATTTAGTTTAATTCCTACGAGCCGACCCGCTGCGTATCATACGCCGCTATTTAGTTTTTTTTTTTCTACTTTTCAGTAATTTATAATTTGTGAATTCGACAGTACCAATGCTGCCATTGAAAATATTTGCTTAAAAACACTACCCCCCCCCCCCACGTGAAAGCAGCCTCCTCTTAGTTACCGCCTCTAAGTTTAAAATCGTTTCAAACTAAATTATCTGCCCCTAATAGCCGTCACCAAACCCGTCTCTGTGATTGTAAAATGTAAACAGAGTGAACACCGCTCACCAGATCATGTGGGGGTGGGGTGGGGGTGGTAGTGATATTGATAGAGAGGAAGAGAGGGGACTGCAAAGGCGCGCTTGCAGCTTGTTTTCTAACTGATCCCAGAAGAGAATTATAAATATAGATTTTGTTATAAAACACTATCAGTAGCTAGGGGCCAAGTGAATGACGATTATCCTCACCTTCACTTTCCACACCTCTCCCCGACTCCGTGAAAGCAGCCGTTCGTGACGACAGTTTACAGGCCAGAATATGTTATTTTCTCCCCTTAGTTTCTCCCAACAACTTTCTCCCTCACACTTCTCCCACCAACTTCCTCCCTCACCCTCACACTTCTCCCACCAACTTCCTCCCTCACCCTCACCCTTCTCCCACCAACTTCCTCCCTCACCCTTCTCCTTCTCCCACCAACTTCCTCCCTGACCCTTCTCCCACCAACTTCCTCCCTCACCCTTCTCCCAACAACTTCCTCCCTCACCCTTCTCCCAACAACTTCCTCCCTCACCCTTCTCCTTCTCCCACTAACTTCCCCCATCACCCTTCTCCTTCTCCCACCAACTACCCCCTCAACCTTCTCCCAACAACTTCCTCCCCCACCCTTCTTTCACCAACTTCCTCCATCACCCTTCTCCCACCAACTTCCTCCCTCACCCTTCTCCCAACAACTTCCTCCCTCACCCTTCTCCCAATAACTTCCTCCCTCACCCTTCTCCAACTTCCTTACCATATTTCCCTTTCAATCCCTCACAAGGTACTTGTAGATAAAGTAGAACTGTAAAATATCTTGTGTTTCTTCGTACGGGTTGTGGTCAGTGTGGAGGCTGGGGGGACTGGCAAAAATGGATGATCTTTGCTACTGTTCTCTCTCGTCTGCTACACCGCAGTTTTAAAATTGTCATGCCCCAACCGTGCAGACTGTCAATGTTATACCAGCCAAACAAAGTTCAGTGGGAGCCAGACAATGAAACAACACACTGGAAATTTCGCACTACAGATTCAAAGACCTGAACAAAGTTTATCTACTAATAAACTTTAAAAGCCATGATTCTGTAGAACTAAGCGGAATCGTGTGCTTGAAAACGCTAAGCATGCGCTCAGCAATTCGTCCGACATGTATAATAGGAGTTTCAATAATCGGTACTTACTACAGGGAAAATTGTAAAGTAATCATTACTCTTTAGATCTAACGGCAGATGATGTAGAATTCATGTTTTTTACCTTGACCGTGGCATATGAAGGGATGATTTGGTCAGCACTATGACTAGTCGGGTTTATTTTTCCAAGCGTGAATTGGGTACCCATCAGAGGTTGTTGTAATTAGGGACATTTTAACGTGAACCCGGATTCGAACTCGAGAATTTCGGGTTAGCAGTCTATCGCCGCAGGGCACATCAATACAAAGTTATTTCATGTGGTTTGGAGAGGAGCTACTAAATCTGGGAGGGGTAATGGCGGGAAGAGAATGGCAGGGAGTAATCGGTAGTAGAGTGAATGATGTACTCAAATAGTAACATGCTTGTGAGAAAATACACACAGGCACACATAAAAATCAAATTTAGAGTTTCAATTTACTAACAGCAATAGTCGTAACACATAGCTGTATGACCAACATAACAGAACAACATCAAGCAGAAATTAAAACCATACATTAGAAACCAACACCTCATATCAACATTACATTCAAACAACGCAAGTCATCATCACAGACCAATATCAAAACACTCATAAGAAAAACAATTGATTCATGAATGCTAGAATTTATTTTAATTTCATGTTAAAAAAAATATTTGTTGTCTTAAAAACTCTACATAAAACATTTTGATCCAATGACTTAAACTAAGTGAAATTTAAAAATAATGAATGCGCCAAGTTCAAAATTTTAGTTCACAAACTGTCTACCAAGGTGGGTTTTTACATTTTCCTATTGTTAAACTGAAACAGTTTTAAATATTCGATTTCTGTTGGATATCCAGCTGTTAAATTTGAAATAGTACTGTGGTAGAAGGGAAACAGTTGATTACGATGATTTAATATATTACGTTTTTAAATGTAGTAGTTAAAATACATTTCTCGTTTAAGATCTAATGATCCATATGCAAAATAAGTATAATTTCAATGTTTTTAGACCTAGGCATTTGTATAAATGGTGTTGAAAACACAATGCCAGCCACCTTTACTTTCCCCAATATGAGTTACGTACCTATCAGAAATTGGTGAACTCAGTCTAACCAGTAGTCTTTACTTTCCCCAATATGAGTTACGTACCTATCAGAAATTGGTGAACTCAGTCCAACCAGTAGTCGGAGTCTGGACCGAGATCCGAACTCCAGACATTCGGGCAAGCAGTCTAGCGATTCTCCACATTACCATGTTTTAATAATATTAAGACTTTTGTTGAACGCAGCCCCTTTGCTCCCATTTTACAAATAGGATGTATGAAAGTGTGTCCAACTCAAGAACCAAACCCTATCTTCAGAATAAAGCTGTTGGCTGGCAGCAGGAATATAACGTTCCCACAGCCTAGCAAAATTCTTTTAATAAGGCAGTTCTCTTGCATTCTAAATGCATTAAACTATCACTAGTACATTTTTTTCATAGCTATATCTTAGTGTTAAAAACAATGTGTTTCTAAAATTAAGCTACTCAGATTAACGTACCTCAACACTAGGTGTCACGTGCTGAGTAAGGCGCACCTGAAAAAAAGAGCGGAAAATTTATTCAGCACAATAAAACTTCGCAATTTACAAGCTTTAGTTTAGTACACCGTTTATTATATCGATTTCTATATCTCTCTGTAAGGGAATTAAGTGAAGGGTGGGTTTTAGGTCAAATCCTTTAACTCAATTTCGACAGATATTCTGTTTAAAATCTAATATATAAATACATAAATAAATAAATAACTAAATAACTAAATAACTAAATAACTATATATATATATATATATATATATATATATATATATATATATATATATATATATATATATATATATATATATATATATATATATATATATAAGGTTATTAAATTAAGGGTGGGTCTGTGGTAAAATCTTTTTATTCATTTTCGACACAAACATTCAGTTATTCTGTTATAGATCTAATCGTGCGGCGTCAATTCGGCCAATGACGAAACGGCCCCGTCAAAACGACCCCGACAAAACGACCCCGTCAAAACGACCCCGTCAAATCGGCCCCGTCAAAAGGGCCAGCGACATATAGACCCCGTCATATAGGCTCCCGACAAATAGGCTCCCGTCATTTAGGCTACCGACAAATAGGCTCCCGTTATATAGGCTCCCGACAAAAGGGCTCCAGTCAATAAGGCTCCTGACAAATAGGCTCCCGTCATTTTGGCTCCCGACATATAGTCTCCCGTCATTTAGTTTTTTCCACAAAACGGCCCCCGTCATTACGACTCCCGACAAATAGGCTAGCGTCATTTTGGCTCCCGACAAAAAGGCTCCTGTCAATTTGGCTCCAGACAAAAGGACCACTGACACAGTGGCGTAGCTACCGTAAAGCTAGCGTAAGCAAGGCATGTGGGCCGAAGGCACATAGGGGCCCTTTTCCCTCATAAAAAATTAAAACTTTTACAATGGAATTTTAATATTTGTTACATTTAAATAATTTTAAAAAAGAAAAAGGTTAAAAGTTCCAAAAAGCCCCCCACCGTTTCGGCAGTGGGATTCAGTGTTTGTGGGTCGAACAGAGCCCAATCGTTATAATAACACTACAGGCTATATCACTTTGTCGTGCAAGACATTGAGAGAATCAGCCTATAAATAAACTTTTTAGCAGTAGTAGGCAAGCATAATAATACAGTATAAATACAAAATCAGGACATATAAAATACAAAATGTTGCCTTCAGAATATTTATATATTAAAAAATATCCATCGTAAGTAGAAGTTGATCTCTTCGTTTAACTCCTCTGTAGCCTAACGCAGAGGCGTAGCGAAGGCGAGGCGGGGGGTGCGGACCGCAACGGGTGACACCATTTACGGGGGGTGACACCAAAGGCAAAAAATTGTAAAATTTATAGAATGAAATGCCATTTTCCAGATCCATTAAAGTTAAATAGTCTTCTAAGTACAAATCGAAAATTATATCAAGAGGGGAGGGGGGGGGGGGGTGTGACACCACGACGTAAACGTAAACTATAAAGTAAACAATGCTACATCCAACTGTATTATAAACAGACTGCAGATAAACATCGTTACTATTAAGTCAGCAGTGATTAAAGCTTAAACACGTACGTGTACCAGTATGTGGCATATATATAAATTTTAGGCCTATGTAGGCCGACACACACACACACACACACACACACACACATATATATATATATATATATATATATATATATACATACATATATAGGCCTATATATATATATATATATATATATATATATATATATATATATATATATATATATATATATATATATGCTTTGTTTCCTGGGAGGGGGGTGACAATACGAAGTGCCGCACCGGGTGAGACCCGACCTAGCGACGCCACTGGCCTAACGGCTGATAATTTTTGCATAGGGGCCCAAAAATCCTAGCTACGCCACTGCACTGACAATACCGTTTCTGTAGAGACTAAGTCTCCCGGCAAAGCGGTCTCATTGAATATGACGTCTGCCAGTGGGACGCCTTCATCAATATTCTTTAGAGTTAGCTTATCCAACACTCTTATGTAATACAACGTATGCATCTCTTGTTCGGCAGGCCTTATTTTTATATTAGTTTATCTATTATAAAATATAGTATGTTTTAATTTAAGGGTCATCTATCTATGACATCCATAATTGAGTCGGTTATAGGCTGTTCCAACTCATTGTGTGGGGAGAAGGGTCCACGCTGTACCTTCCTAACTGCAATATGCTTGTACAGGGGCGTAGCGAGGGGGGGGGTGCGGGGGATGCGGACCGCACCGGGGTACACCATTTAGGGGGGTGACACCAAGGCGAAAAATAGCAAAATATATAGAGAAAAAGTTGAGGGGGTGGGGGTGCAAATCGAAAGTTTGGGGGGGGGGTGCAAATCAAAAACTTGAAAGTTTGTCCCCGGGGGTGACACCCGACCTCGCTACGCCACTGTGCTTGTAGGTTATCAAAACAAAATGCTGTTATCATGTTAACATCATGTATATCATACATTTACACTTCTGTGTTCGCTTTTAAGCAACAGATCTTTCTGTTGTAAATTAAACATTATCAAATCTTTAGAATTGGTGGAATTTAGCTGTTAAGGGCTCGATTTGTTTGTGAATTAATGTTGGTTCATGAAAAAATAATTTCATTCGGGCATTAAAAAGAGGTTATGGTGGTATTGGAGGTAGGACACAATGGTTACTTTTATGCCAATAGTGGTCATATCATTCATTTTTCTGGAGCCAATATGTCGGGAGTCATTTTGTCAAAAGCCAATATGTCGGGAGCCCAATTGCCGGGAGCCAATCGGTCGGGAGCCCATTTGTCGGTAGCCAAGATATCGTGAGCCCATTTGCCGGGAGCCCATTTGTCTTGAGCCCTTATGTCGGGAGCCAATATGTCGGGAGCCGCTTTGTCGGGAGCCAATATGTCCTGAGCCTATTTGTCAGGGGTTAATATGTCGGGAGTCAATTTGTCGGGAGCCTAAATATCGGGAGCCCATTTGTCGGGAGCCTATATGTCGCAAGTCAATATGACGGGAGCCCATTTGACGGGAGCCAATAAGTCGGGGCCCTTTTGACGGGGCTATTTTGACGGGGTCGGTTTGTCGGGAGTCGATTTGACGGGGTCGTATTAACGGGGCCGTTTTGACGGGGCCGATTTGTCCCGGGCCGTTTTGACAGGGCACCAGATCTAATATACAAAGCCATAACGGATTTTGTGCCTCTGTTTATCTGTGACAGGGGACGGACTCTTGGTAACAGAAACATATAGTAAAAAACTTGACTTGATCGCCATATTCTTAAAGATTATATTATCTAAATGAATGATTTTTAAAAAATACCATGGATGGTGTTATAATACAATAAAGGTCTTTTTCCAAACATATCATTTTAATTAACCTTAACTTAAGTGTAATAAGCAAAGTATTAGAAAATGTATCATCCTAAAAAAAATTGAAAAGTTTACAAATTTCTTATATTTTTCCATTATTGCCGATTATTTCTCGCGAAAGATGACAAAAAAAATTGCTTCCCGTTAAAAAAACATTACATCCGCGGAGGGGGGGGGGTGGAAGGGGGGACAAATTTATTAGTTTGTTTTTGTGTTTGAAAAAAAATATATATATACTTAGCATAAATTGATAAAATGAAATGTGGTAAGTAAAACACGAATATTTTAAATACTGTCTTTTATTTATATTATACACTGAACGTACTGTTTACTAATTATTATTTAAAATCGATAACAGTCCTCCTAATAGTCCTCCATGTTTACTTCTATCTTTCGGGACAAGCTGGGGGTATTATAATAGTTCACTAAATGATCCAGGCATGTCTACCGGCGCCCCATTACTTTGAGATATTGTTTCCGTTTAGGTTTGCGTTTTGTTTTTCCATTTGTATTTATATTTGCGTTTGTGTTTATGTTTTAGTTTGCGTTTGCGTTTGCGTTTGTATTTTGATTTTTATTTGTGTTTATAGTCGGGTGTGTGTTTTTGGTTGGGATTGTGTTTGTGTGTGTATTTGTGCTTGTTTTTGCGTTTATGGTTGTGTTATTAATTGTGTTAGCGTTTGTATTTGTTTTTTCCTTTGTGTTTGTGTTACCTTTGTGTTTGTGTTTGCGTTATTTTTGCGTTTTTTGTGTGTTTTGGTTTTGATTGGTTGTGGTTAGGGTTAAATCCAAAAGTGACATATTACCTAAACTCGAGCAATGACGGGTATATGCTGCTTAATAAACATAAATTATGGTCCTTTACAGAGCCCAGTGCAGGGCCTGGACGGAAGGCTAGTTTTCTAAATAAATCAGTTTCATAAGAATATAGAAGAAGTATTGTAATCGTGTAAAAAATCGAAATCTAGATTTTCATATAACTCAACGCTTAACACTTTCCTGTGGCGGAAAAAAACCCATACTTTTTGCAATATTGTCTGTATGTCTGTGTGTGCGTATTTGTGTGTCTATGTGTCTGTGATTACAACAACTTGGGTATATTTACAGCTAAGTTTATAAAATTTCATGTATAAGTATTACATCACATTTGTAGTTGTGTATCAACTTTTCACTGATTTGCCGTAAACGGAAGTGGAACTTATTGTACTTTAAATTTTTCAAAAACCTTTAACTTCCGTACTATTTTTGTAAGACAGATGAAATTCCACTTAGAAGTAAAAAAAATTAATTCTCTGTTATGTTAAAAAAAGTTAGTATTTTCTTTTGACTGGAAGTAATACATTACGTTTTAATTTAATATTTCTCAAAATATGCATTTGAATTTATAAGGTACTAATGTTCGGTACTATTTAAAAAGCATTGTTTGCAGTTTAGTTGGTGCGCATTTCTTTTTTCTACAAGATACACTTTTGTACTAAAAATTTAACCAAGTCAAGATTTATTAAAAAAGCATGTCTATATCCCCAGTTGCCGTCCCCCGTAGTGTTACATAAGAATATTCGAGAAAGTTTAGGACAGATAACGACATTTTAATAAATGTGGATTTAGAACTTTAGTTCGATTAAAATAAGTCCCCTATGCTCCGTATATGATAAGTACTGAGAAGTAAAACTGTGAAAACTGTCAAAATTTCAGGTGATTTTGTGCACGATTACAATAATTCCTCTATATCCTGTATACGAGAAAGTAAAAAGTCAACATAAAACTCACATCATCTAGAAACCAGGCTGGTCTCCACCCATTGTTCTCGTGTCCAATCGTAAATGATTGTAGTTGTCCTACATTTTCAGCAATAGTCTAGAAAAAATGAATCCAATTTCATATATTAGAATAATATATCGTTTTTTTTTTAATCTAGTCGTTTAAAGATCCAAAATTTTATAATCTGGTTTACATTAAATATAATGTTTAGAAACATTTAAGTTTGCTTTATTTTTGTACTGCTTTACGCAGATGTCTATACGTAAGTTTGGGTAGCGTCAACATAGTGTACTTTGTCTTCAGTTTTTCTTCGTGTCAATATCTCTTGTAGTTGGTAAAAAATATACTTCAATGTTACAAATTCGCTTTGTGGATTGTTTTCTTTATTAGTGTTACATCTGACCCAAAACGAGCCAAAAATAATTAGAAAGCCGAGTGTAACATACTGTAAGTCAATAAAAGTACATCAAGCTATAGCAGATTGTATGCACATCGTAATCACCTTTGGAAGTCACAGTTTGTTAATATACAGCAGTAATGAATCCAATCGTTTTCTTATCATTGGAAATATGCACATTTTGTAACGTATCCGTTTTGAAGAGCAAAAGACAGTATTTATGTAGTAATAGAGAAGCCGTAAGTTGAGCGAAACTGTCCGAAATGACCAACCCACTCAATGTATGAATTGACCAACCCACTCACTGTCTTAACTGACCAACCCACTAGCTGCCCCTAAATTGTCTTAAATGACTAGCCCATTCATTGCACCTATACTATCTTGAATGACCAACACACTCACTGCCCTTTTACTGTCTTAATTGACAAACTAACTGTATACTGTCTGTATTGACCAACCAGCTCACTGCCTCTTTACTGTCTTTAGTGACCAACCCCCTCTTTACCCATTGACTGTCTTAAATGACCAACCCTCTCAGTTCTCCTATACTGTCTTAATTGATACATCCACTCACAGCCACTGTACTGTCTTAATTCACCAACCCAATCACTGTCCTTGTACTGTCTTAATTGACAAACCCTCTCAGTTCCCCTATACTGTCTTAATTGACCAACCCACTCACTGCTCCTGTACTGTCTTAATGGAGGCGAGCGAGTTGACGAGATTCCTTCCATAATGTTGTTGTCATGGAATAAAAACGTGTTTTTTTTAGATTTAGACCGTAAAAAAAATAAAAAATAAAAACTTAAGCCTAAAATTAATTTAGAAATTTTATATTCTTAGAATAAATGCTATAAAAGTTGCAAATCCAGAGAACTTGAAAATAATTTGTTGAGTTTAAGGCTACATTTCTATTTATTTTCATCAAGCCTAAGTTATAACCGGATGTTTCACTTTCGTAAGACAAATATTGATTGGCTGTACAGTAACTTAGTGATCGATAACTATTTGTTTACAAAACTTTGCAGATCAAGTTTTTAAATAACAATGCAAATTTAAAACCCCATGACCTAGTTTTCTATTTTTAGCTTACAATGTGTACAATAAAATCTATGGCAGCCTATCCAATAGCAGGATGCCATGTTTATGTCGCCATTACACGTGAAAACCAAATTGTTTTTGCTTTTTTTTTTAATTTTTTTTTAGTTACCGAAAATATTATAAACATCAAATACATCCAATCTTTAGTAAAGTCCGAAAAAAACCAGACAGGCAGGATTTTATAACCATATTAATTGTAAATACGCTGTGCATGATTTTTTAATGAATTTATACACCTCTCAAATACCTTTGAGACTTTTCTCGCTGGTGTCCATTGACCAACCCATTCACAGCCCTAACTGACCCACCTACTCACCGAGAACGTGTCCGTGGATCCCTGCTCAAAACTACCAAACGAAAACGGTGGAATATACTTGATGGAGCCTCTAGTTCCTCTCAGAGTAATGTAAACTGCCGCATCGGTCCCAGCACCCATAATATCACCTGTTCTAATTGTTATTGTATACCGGATACGCTCTGTAAATCCTGGTGACAAAGATTATCCTAATTTTATTATTGTTTAAAGGGAGAGCTTAAAACAAAATTTTCTTTTAGCACATTTGGGTAATTATAAGAAAGATTGCCAATGTTATGTTCCATTCTTTCTTACGTTGTTGATACTAGAAAATGTTACACTTTAAAATAAAACAATATAAATAAAACTACATGTTCGATTAAAACTTATTTTTATAATGTTACAAAACTAACCTGATTGAAATAACACCAGCACACAAAGCAAACCAAAGGACGATGTGATGCTCATCTTCTTTGTGTAGTTGTTGGAAACGGTCTTAAAGTCGTTTTGGCTTTCAATCCAGTGTGAATGATCTGGCCCTACAGCCAAGCTTTATACAGTGGCAGGCGAGAAAGCTCAAGGATGTAAAGGCCGCTGAGTGCTTAGTTTTTATCATAAAGTATTTGCCACTTCAATTTGAAAAACTTCGTACGTCAGATTGTTTTAAGTATTTCATCAGCGATGCTGTAAAATGGGCTTATCTAGTTAGCGATGCTGTAAAATGGGCTTCTCTAGGTAGAAAATTGATTAGTTGGGAGACCTCTCAAATGTGGTTGGCAGTGTATTTAATAAAGACATGTTTGTTAATAATTTAAAAAAAAAATAATATATACACTTTACCTGCTTGGATAAGAAATACTTACTCATAGCTATGTTCAGTGTTCATGTTTGTACTAGTGGTTGTGGTTGAAAAATGTTTAAGAAGTATTGTCAGAAGGTAGTTTGAGAAATACCGTGTTAGAAGAAAATTTAGAGAAGCACTATTTGAGAACCTCTATGCTAGAATAAAACAAGCAACGCATAATTTTTTAAGGCCGCTAAGGTGACGTACGAAACCAAACCTTAAGTACTAAGAGTGTTTGTTGACAAATGGTAAAAAAATCTACTTAATAACGAAAAGGGGATCTCTCAACGCCCAAAAAAATAACTTAAAACAAGCTGATATTTTGTTTTTATAGCAGAATATGTCAGCAGAATGTTGCAGAATGATTATGGACAGAGCATTTTAGAGTCATATCGACCCATTCTTGCGCCTGGATCAAACGATTATTTTTTCCCCTCTACCATTTTAAGAAAGCTGTTCACGTTGTGTTAAACAGTTATAAAAGCACTATGTTGGAAGAAAGTTTGAGAAGCACAGTGTTAGAATAAAACAAGCGACACATCTTTTTTAAGGCCGCGAAAGTGACGTACGTTACCGAAACGTTAAGTGCTTGGTTGACCTATGCATGGCAAATAAAAACTACTTAAAAATTATTTTATTAAAAAGGATGTCCTGTTTGTATAGCAGAATAATTACGGACGGCGTGGTTGGATTGGAGTGCATTGGCTACTAGCTATACATTTCCGAGCTCGAATACCAGTCAGTTAAGTTGTTATGGGGGAAACACAAATAAAACTAAAAAAAATTGATAGAAGTAGAGCCCCTACTGCAGCAGGATCAGTAACTCTGGCTTTCTTTCCGCAACTTCTAATGATTAGCTTTCCTTGGACTTGTCAGGCAAATGTTAAGCGGGGACTACTGTGCGGGCAACATCATCTCTTTACCTAATCCCCTGGCTAGCACCCAGAAGATCTCACTTTTACTTTCATTGTATCCTGCTGCAAAAATTCAGTCTAATCTTAAGTATCCTAACATTGTTCCGTCGTAGAAGTCATAATAATGCACACTAAATTATATCATCCGTCAATGCATTAATGGTCTTGATCAGCAGCCTGTGACCCTCATAAAAAATCATCCACAAATATGTCGAGCCGTACTTGATAGCACCAAATCTCTGCAGATAAAGGAAACGATTACATTATTACTTAGATATTGCTTTAAGAGTTAGTTCAATGGAGACATGACATATACTATTACACAATACCAACACATAGACCTAAGGAATAGCATGAATAGTAGATAATACAAACTAAAATATATTAAATTATTACATATATACATATACATACACCTATACCTACACCTACACCTACACCTACATCTACACGTACAACTACACTTACGCCTATGCCTACGCATACGTCTACGCCTACAACCACGCCCAATCCCACACCCACACCCACACCTACACCCACACCCACACCCACACCCACACCTACACCTACACCTACACCTACACCTACACCTACGCCTACGCCTACGCCTACGCCTACGCCCACGCCCACGCCCACGCCCACGCCCACGCCCACACCCACACCCACACCCACACCCACACCCACACCCACACCCACACCCACACCCACACCCACACCTACACCTACACCTACACCTACACCTACACCTACACCCACACCCACACCCACACCCACACCCACACCCACACCCACACCCACACCCACACCCACACCCACACCTACACCTACACCTACACCTACACCTACACCTAATTATGCTCATGCACAAGCGCAATACACATAAACAAACACACTGTCATCAATATTCACACACACATGTGAATGTACACATCATAGTTTGCAAGAAGCTCTTATAGGCCTTTATTAATTTTTAACTAACTGGAGATAAATAGTGCTTTTGACTTTGAGAAACAATATGAAGTCTATAGTTATCTATATGCATTACTATAACATTCATCCAATCGCCATAAAACTTTAGATTGTTGAGTGCACTATGGTGAAGGTTTCTGACCTATATTTAAAAAAAGATATAGGTCACACTGTATTTCATGTAGGCTACTATTGACAGGCATACCATATTGGAAGTTTATTGAACATGTGGTGATTTCATGACCTAGTTCCTACTTTTCACTGGAAATTCTGGATTCCACTCTCACTCTCTTCCTCTCTTTCTCTCTAACCCCTTCTCCTCTTTCTCTCTATTTCTCTTTCACGCTTTCTGTACATAGTACATACCCCGTCACCATTCTCCACACAACTTCCCCCCTCACCCTTCTCCCACTAACATCCCCCCTCACCCTTCTCCCACCAACTTCCCCCCTCACCCTTCTCCCACCAACTTCCCCCCTCACCCTTCTCCCACCCACTTCCTTACCCTATTTCCCATTTAATCCCTCACAAGGTACTTGTAGATAAAGTAGAGGTGTAAAATATCTTGTGTTTCTTGGGATGGTCTACTGTTCTCTCTCGTCTGCTACACCGCTGTTTTAAAATTGTCATGCCCCAACCGTGCAGGCTGTTCAGTGGGAGCCGGACAATGAAAAAAACACGCTGGAAAATTTTCACTACAGATTCAAAGACCTGAACAAAGTTTATTTACTAATAAATTTTTAACCCCATCATTCTGTAGAAGTGAGCGGAATCGTGTACCTGAATACGCCAAGCATTCAAAAGCATGCACTCAATTTGTCCGACATGTATAATAGGAGTTTTAATCATCGGTAATTGCTACAGGGACAATTTTAAAGTAAGTATTACTTTTTAGATATAACGGCAGATGATGTAGAATTCATATTTCGAAATCGAGAATTTCGGGTTAGCAGTCTATCGCTGTACCTCGAAATCGAGAATTTCGGGTTAGCAGTCTATCGCTGTACCGCTAAGCCAATCAAGGGCAAATCAATACAAAGTTATTTCATGTGGTTTGGAGAGGAGCTACTATATCTGGGAGGGGTAATGGCGGGAAGAGAATAGCAGTGAGCAATCGGTAGTAGAGTGAATGATGTTCTTACATACTAACATGCTGGTGAGAACATACACACATACACAAATAAGAGCACAATTTAGAGATTCAATGTACTACAAAGCAGTCGTAAAACAAACCCCTTGCAACATTATAAATAATTAAAGAATGTTACATAATTTTATTTTTATGATTAATAGAAATACATTTTATTAATAGCTCTAATGTTAAAAGCATTGTAATTCGAATGTTTAAATAACAACGAATTCATAACAAACTATCAAATGTTTGTTTTATACAGCTTTAACTGGATTTGGTAGACAAGTAGAGTAGGATTGCTATTAATTACTTAATCTCCGTTTTTCAAATTGAGTAATTAAAACTGATGCATTGTGGTAAGGTAAAGACGGAGAGGGTGAGATGGAGGGTAATAGAGAGAGAAATATAAAGTGAGGTTAAGAAAGATGAAAAGGATAGAGAGGTGGGGGAAGTGATAGAGAAAGTAGGTGGAGAAATATGCAGAGCTGGAAAGAGGTAAAGATAGAGAAGGAGATGGGGAAGAAAAAAAAAGTCAGTAAAATTACTGCGATGTTAAAGATAAAACAAAAAGAAATCAAATTATAAAAAAAGAACACGCCTGTGAGTACCAAGGTCACAAAATAGATCAAACCCAAAGTTGCTGCTATACTCATTTTGCTGGTCTTGTTTTTAAGTAAGGTCGAAAACTTGAGTAGACCTTTAATCCTATGTCACCGGTTATACCTTTAATCCTGTGTCATCGGTTACACCTTTAAATTTGTGTCACCGCATTGACCTTTAATCATGTGTCACATATCAGACCATAGCAACCAACTTTATAGAGAAAGGTAAGAAAATTACAGGATAGAAAGCTCTAACCCTCCACCTCAGTAGGCGCTCCCATTCCCGGAAGACGGTAACAAATGTTACTTATTGTTACGTTCCGGGTTCGTTTCAAATCAACAACAACGCTTCGTCTCTAACTTCACTACTTTTATTCGTCTCAATGCATTCAAGCGTACCAGAACAGTCCTCGTCCTAACCGCTACTAACCCGCTGACTGCCCCCACAATTGTTCCCTCGCCCTTGTATACCCGCATTCGACCTTGGGATACAAGACATAAACACACAAGGCTAACTACACAGTAAGGTGAACTCCACTCACACACGCACTCTCCTCTAGTTCTAGACTATTCTAACATATTCTAATCTAACCTACAACTGACCCGTAACACTTATGTTCTAAAAAATGGGGACGGCCACGACCTACACTGGCCGGATACTCAACCGCCGCTACACCTTGACAAGTTATGTTTTCCACTTTTAGTTTTTTTTTCTGTACTGTATGTACATTTTGTTTGCGACTGAACACCTTTGTAGTGGGGAAGGGGTGGGTTAAGTGTCATAAGCGGTATGTTTTTGTACATAATCTTGTCTAGACCGGATTAGTATAACGAATAACCGAAAAATGCTTTTATTTTTTAAATAATAAAGCGGGAGTGATCTCCCCTAAACTTTCTTGATTATTTTTATGTAACACTATGGGTGATGGCCCCTAATAGCCGTCACTAATTCGATCAAGCTCTATGATTGTAAACATTTGGCGTGAGCCTCAACTCACCAGCTGGAGAGCCAGGGTGGGAGCGGGAGGAGGGTCAGTTAGTCGGTTAGCGTCCACGAAGAGAATTATATATATATATATATATATATATATATATATATATATATATATATATATATATATATATATATATATATATATATATAGTCATGTGATGTGTTGACTGCATTTAGCATAATTTAATTACAAAAAGGTGCTAATTTGAATATAAAATGTTAATTTAAATTCTATTTTTCTATTTTAGATTTAGAAATTTATAATGGCTAAAAAAAGAATTTTAAAAAATTCCATAAGTTTGTGACCGTAAGATTTTAAGTGCTATGAAAGTGTGTGAATAGGAAGCGCATTTTTGCATATAAAGATAAGTAACGGTTTGAAAATTAATCTGTAAAAGAAATTACTTCCAGTTGATTAATGTTTTGAATTATCGTTTTGTACTTTAGAAACCAACAACTCATATCAACATCACAGTCCAACAACGCACATCATCCTCACAGTCCAATATCAAAACACTCATATAACTCATAAGAAGAATTGATTCATTAATGTAGTGATTTATTTTACTATTAAATTAAAAATAATACATTTATCATCTTTAAAACTCTACATAAAAACATTTGGATCCAATGCCTCTGAAATTATTTGAACCATGAATACGCCATGTTAAAAGTTTTAGTTCACAATTGTCTAACAGAGATAGTTTTGACAATGGTCCAGTCTGGCTCACTCGTGGCGATCCAGTTGTTCCAGTTGATCTGGTACTGTGGTAGAAGTAAAACGGTTGATAACGATGATATAACATAATAATATTACGTTTTTATTTATTGTAGGTAAAATACATTCCCCGTTTAAGATATAATGATCCATTTGCAAAATAAGTATAATATCAATGTTTCTAGACCTATGCCAGCCGCCTTTACTTTCCCCAATATGTAGTCAGGAGTCTGGACCGCGATCCGAAGTCGAGACCTTCGGGCAAGAAGTCTAGCGCTCCACCACATTACCATATATTTAAAAGACGAAGACTTTTGTTGTAATCAGCCCCTTTTCTCCCAATTTATAAATAGGATGGATGAAAGTGTGTCCAACTCAAGAACCAAACCCTATCTTCAGAATAAAGCTGTTTACTGGCAGCAGGAATATAACGGTCCCACAGACTAGCAAATTTTTTTTACTAAGGCAGTTCTCTTGAATTCTAAATGCATTAAACTATCACTAGTACATTTTTTTCATAGCTATATCTTAGTGCTAAAAAAATACGTATAATTATAACCTTTAAGAAATGTTATGGCCAATGGTTTCTAAAATTAAGCTACTAAGATTAACTTACCTCAACACTAGGTGTCACGTGCTGAGTAATGTGCACCTGAAGAAAATAGCGAAATAAAATATTTAGCACAATAAAACAACTCATTTTAGAAGCTTTAGCTTAGTCCACAATTTCTTTTGTCGGTTTCTAAATCTCTCTTTAAGGGGATTTAGTGAACAGAGCTTTTGCCGATTTCGGGCTTTGAAATGTGGTAAGCAAAACACGGATATTTTAAATAATAACTTTTATCTATTTTATACACTGAACGTACTGTTTACGAATTATTATTTTTAATCGATAACAGGTTAGAAGCCGCTACTAATAGTCCTATATGTTAATTCTATCTTTCAGTTTGCAGACAAGTTTGGGGGTCTTCTTCTTCTTCTTCGTTCTTAATTATTAGTGTTGAAGGGGATCGAGATTTATCTACCAGTGCGTTTGAACTCGAGACTTTGTTCGAATTTATCAACCATGAGCTTTTTGCCGACTCGACCACGCCTCCAACACAATTAAGCGTTACGTGTCAACTGGTTATGCGCCATTGAGGTCATTGACACCGATTTCAGCCTGCTTTTCGTTTTGGATTTGCTTCCATAGCCTTTGTCCAACCAAGAGCAAACTACAAGGCAGCAGTTGTTTAATTTTGGAGTTGTCTCTCCTAGAAGAGTGGCTGTCCCCAGCTAACGAGCCTCATCTGCACGGGGGTTCGAACTCGAGACTTTTCGGTTTAGCAACCATGAGCTTTACCGACTCGACCACGCCGACCCCAAGCTTGGGGGTATTATAGTAGTTCACTAAATAATGCAGGCACGTCCGCCGGACCCCCGGTGAAATACTTTTGTTTTAAACAGTGAGACAGACTATGGATAAGAAAGGTCACTATATGGGAGTATGCTACGGAAAAAACAGGGAAAAAAACCTTTTTAATTACTTAACTTTTTTTTTATTTTTGTGTATGTATACGTTAGGGTACTTAAAGGAACATGTTTGCGTGTACCAAGAAAATATGGTTGCCATGGCAACGGCGGCCATCTTGGAAAATGCCTCCTTTTGTGGAGTTCTAAAATTTCATAAAGTAACATATAAACCGCCCATATAATCATTGATCCTTCTTGTACTGACACTAATAGAGTCAGCTGGCTATTTTGTGTAACAGAAAAATCGCTAGAAATATATTTTTTAAATTTTCCAAGTTTTAAGGTGAAAAACCATTAAATTTAGTATTAATTTCAATAAAATTTCACCATACCAAATTTTTAAAATAAAAAAAAAAAAAAATTCTAGAGTGCTTTCTGTTACAAAAACTAGCTAGCTGACTCTATTAATGTTGGTAGAAGAGAAATTAATGTTGATATATCCGATATATATGTTAGTTTATGAAATTTTAGAACACAAAATACTGTTCTTTTTTTTAAGATAGCTGCCTTTGCCATGGCAAACATATTTTCAAAAGAGTCCCTGATGCCTGCAAATATTTTCCTTTAAGTTTCCTAACTTGGATACCCACGAATAAATAAAAAAGTTTTAATTAATAAGTTGGGTTTTTTCTAGTGCCTACCCCCTAAACTAAATCAAATACTGGCGTCCTTTGGTGCCCCAATAGAGTGCTATTTGGCGCCCCGGGCTTTCTCTCTGTGTTAATGTATGTGTGTCTGTGAATAAAATAATATGGGTACCGTTACAGCTAGGTTGATAAAATTTCATGTATAAGTAATAGAATCTACATTAAATGTGTAGTCCGGTATCAACCTTTCAGCGATTTGCCTTAAGGAATACAAAAAGGTGTTAATGTATGTGTGTCTGTGAATAAAATAACTTGAGTACCATTACAGCTAGGTTGATAAAATTTCATGTATAAGTAATAGAATCTACATCAAATTTGTAGTCCCGTATCAACGTTTCAGCGATTTGCCTTAAGCGGAAGTGGAACTTATGATACTTTAAATTTTTCAAAAGCCTAAAACTTCGGTACTGTTTCACTTATATGTAATAGAACTAATTGTCTGTTATCTTAAAAACAGTTACTATTTTCCCTTGACCGGAATTTTTGCTTAATTTTTTAAGATTTCTCGAAACATACATAAGAATTTATAAAGTACTAATGTTCCCTATTATTACACACGCAATGCTTGCAGTTTAGTTGGTGCGCATTTCTTTTTTTACAAGATACAATTTTATACTAAACATTAAAGTAAGTAAAGATTGATTATTCCCAGTTGCCGTCCCCCATACTGTTATATAAGAATATTCGAGAAAGTTTAGTGGAGAACACGAAATTTGATAAATGTGGATTGAGAACTTTAGCTTGATTAAAATAAGCCCTCTATGTTCAGTGTATGTTCAAGTACTGAGAAGTCAATCGGTGTAGACTGGAAAATTCAAGTGATTTTTGTGCACGATTATATTAATTTCTCTATATCTTGTATACGAGAAAGTATAAAGTCAACATAAAACTCACACTCTCTAGAAACCAGCCTGGTTTCCATCCAGCGTTGTCGTGTCCAATCGTAATTGATTTTATTTGTCCTACATTTTCTTCAGTGCCCTAAAAAATGAATCAATTTTCATATATTAGGATAATAAATCGTTTTATTTAATCTAGTTGTTTAAAAATTCTAAAATTTGATAATCTGGTCTACATTAAATATAATGTTTAGAAATATTTTAGTTTGCTACATTTTTTGTACGGTAAATTAATGACAGTACATCAAGCTATATCGGACTGCAGTTGTATGCACTTCGTAATCACCATTGCATGCCACTGTTTGTTAATATACTTCAGTAATGATCCCATAATTCTCTTATTATTGAAAATATGCACATTTTATCCATTTATTAGTTTTGTATAACAAAAGACAGTATTTATGCAATAAAATAGAAGCCATCAGGTAGGCGAAACCGTCCGAAAAGACCAATACACTCACTGTCTTAAGTGACCACCCACTCGCTGCCGCCCCTATAGTGTCTAAAATGACTAGCCCATTCACTGTCCCTATACTATCTTGAATGACCAACACACTCACTGCAACTGTACCGTCTTAATTGACCAACCCACTCACTGTCTTAAGTGCCCATTTACTTTTTTGATTGACCAACTAACTCACTTCACCTATACTGTCCTAACTGACCAACCCACTCCCCAACTGACCCACCTACTCACCCAGAATATGTCCTTGGATCCCTGCTCAAAACTACCAACCATGTACGGTAGAATATACTTGTCGGTGGACCCTCTGGTTCCGTGCAGAATAATGAAAACGTGCGCATCGGTCCCAGCGCCCCGAACATCGCCTGTTTTAATTGTTATTGTATACCGGATACGCTCTGTAAATCCTGGTGACAAAGATTATCCTAATTTTATTATTGTTTACAGGGAGAGCTTAAAGAAAAAAAAGTATTTTGACCATTTGGGTATGTATAAAAAAGATCGATGATGTTATGTTTCACTTTATCTCACATGTGTGATACAAACTGGATTTGAAAATATTACATTTTTAAATAAGACAAATAAAAATTAAATGTTCAATTAAAAGTAATTTTTTAGAAAGTTTCAAAACTAACCTGAGTGAAATAACATCAGCATACAAAGCAAACCAAAGGACGATGTGATGCTCATCTTCTTTGTGTAGTTGTTGAAAACGGTCTTAAAGTCGTTTTGGCTTTCAATCCAGTGTGAATGATCTGGCCCTACAGCCAAGCTTTATACAGTGACAGGCGAGAAAAGACCAGGATGTAAAGTCGCTGAGTGCAAAGTTTATTTTTATCATACAGTAATTGCCACTTTTAAATATTTCTTCAACGTTGCTATAAAATGGGCTTATCTAGTTAGCGATGCTGTAAAATGGGCTTATCGAGGTAGAACATTAATTAGCTGGGATTGTTGGTTGGCAAAGTGTATTTAATAAAGACATGTTTGTTAATAAAAAAGTTAACATATAAACGTAACCTGCTTGGATATGAAATACTTATTTATGTTAATGTTTATGTTCAGTGTTTTTGTTTGTGCTAGTGGTTGTTGTTGAGAAAAGTTCAAGAAGCACTGTTAGAAGAACGTTTGAGAAGCACTGTTCGAAGATAGTTTGAGAAGCACTGTGTTAGAAGAAAATTTGAGAAGCACCGTGTTAAAAGAAAGTTTGAGAAGCACTGTGTTATAAGAAAGTTTGAGAAGCACTGTGTTAGAAGAACTTTTGAGAACATTTTCACTAGAATAAAACAAGCAACGCATCATTTTTTAAGGCCACTAATGTGACGTACGTTACCCAAACGTTAAGTACTAAGAGTTCATACTTGACAATGGTAAAAACAATCTCCTTAATAACGAAAAGGGAAATCTCACTCGCTCGGAAATAACTTAAAACAAGTTTATATTTTGTTTGTTTATATTACAGAATATGGCAGCAGAATATGGCAGAATAATTATGGACGGAGTATTTTAGAGTCATAGCTGAGCCCGGGGAAAACGATCAATTTTTTTCCCTCTACCATTTTAAGAATATTGGTCACGTTGTATTAGCGGTTGTGATTGTAAACAGTTATAAAAGCGCTATGTTGGAAGAAAGTTTGAGAAGCGCTGTGTTAGAAGAAAGATTGGGAAGTTCAGTGTTAAAAAAAGATTGAGAAGCACTTTGTTAAAAGAAACTTCGAGAACCTCTGCGTTAGAATAAAACAAGCAACTCATCATTTTTAAGGCCGAGACATTGACGTACGTTACCGAAAAGTTAAGTGCTTTGTTGACCTATGCATGGCAAATAAAAACTACTTAAAAATTATTTTATTAAAAATGATGTCCTGTTTGTATAGCAGAATAATTACGGACGGCGTGGTTGGATTGGAGAGCGCTGGCTAGTAGCTTTAAATTTCCGAGGTCAAATACCAGTCAGTTAAGTTTCGTATTGGGGGAAACAGAAAAAAATCTCCGAAATTTGATAGAAGCAGAGCCCCTACGGCAACAGGATCAATAATTATGCACATGCACAAGCGCAATACACATAAACAAACACACTGACATCAATATTCACACACACACACACACACACATGGGAATATACACATCATAGTTTGCAAGAAGTTCTTATAGGCGTTTGTTAATTTTTAACTAACTAGAGATAAATAGTGCTTTTGACTTTGAGAAACAAAATGAAGTCTATAGTTATCTATATGCATTACTAAAACATTCATCCAATCGGCATAAAACTTTAGATTGTTGAGTGCACTCAGGTGAAGGTTTCTGACCTATATTTAAAAAAAGATATCGGTCACACTGTATTTCATGTAGGCTACTATTGACAGGCATACCATATTGGAAGTTTATTTAAAATGTGGTGATTTCATGTCCTAGTTCCTACTTTTCACTGGAAATCCTGGATTCCACTCTCCCTCTCTCCCTCTCTTTCTCTCTAACCCCTTCCCCTCTTTCTCTCTATTTCTCTTTCACGCTATCTGTACATACCCCCGTCACCCTTCTCCACACAACTTATTCCCTAACCCTTCTCCCACCAACTTTTCCCTTATTCTTCTCCCACTAACTTCTACACTCATTCTTCTCCCACCAAGTTCCTCCCTCAACCTTCTCCCTCTAACCAGGGGCGGAACTACAGTGCCGCCAGACCCCGCAATGCGGGGGGCCCACGCCATTTAGGGGCCCACAGCCGACCAAAATAACTTCTTTATATTTAAAAAAATAAAAAATAATTTCCTTGCTTTTTTGACTTGATGGTTGTTTTGTAATAAAGATTACCGTAGCTTCTATAGACACCACCCCACGCTCTTGTATATTTTTCCCTTTGTTTTTAAAACACTGTGAAAGCCAAGTCCTCTTTCTCCTACAATTAAACTTATCAGAGCTAAGCAAACGTTCAAACCACTTTCATGACTTATTTCCCTTATTTAAATAGTCAAATAAGGGTGCTCATAAGCTCCTTTTAATAGATTTGTACTAAACAAATTAAAAAGCAATTACTTCTCTTAATTATTATTTTTTTGTAAAGTGCTTACTTATGAATGACATTGTATAAAAAGGAAATGTATTTAAAATTAATAATATAAATTCGAAAAAAAACATGAAAATAAACATAACACGAGACACCATAACTTACATACAAAGCTTTCATGGTTTATATTCTTTTGAACTACTAGAGCACGGGTTCCCAACCTGGGGGTCGCGACCCCGCGAAGGGCTTTCTGGGGGGTCGCCAACTGGTATACTAAACCTTAGTAATTTGAAACAAAACATAAATATTTAGAAGAATTTTTGAAATTCGGCTTTACTAACATCACTGGAAGAAGCAAAGCGTACTGTACAAAGTTGTTCTCAGTCACGAGTTTATGAAATCTTCAAAACTAAAACGTCATTTGACATGAGTCATTCGAAACACACCAAAAAAGATATGGAGTTCTTTCGTCGGTAAGAAGCTAGTTGCAAACGCCAGAGACTTGATCGAACAGGAAGTTTTCACCAAGGAAACACAGCATTAGTGCAAACATCACATGAAGTCGCGACAGAAAATGCCAAGCAAAAAAAAAAACACAATAGGAGAACATCTCATCAAACGCTGCATGTTGAAGATGGTGAAGTTAATTCTTACATGTCCGTAGATGTTAAATAACACATTTTTATTGAAATCAAGCTTTCACCATTGTTTGCTTTTCAAGTTGATAAATCAACAGACGCGAGTTCGTGTTCGCAGTTGCTGGTCTTTGTCTATATTTATTCAGATGATAGCAAAGAAGAGTTGCTCTTTTGTGAAGATAGCATGGAGAAAATAAAAACGTTTTTTTTAAAAATTGGATTATTAAAATGGGTTAAAACGGCTGTGAGGGTTTGTACGGATGGTGCACCATCTATGGTTAGGTCAAAATCGGGCTTTCAGAAAGCAGAAAAGATTTAGCTCCCTAACCACTGCCCTCACCAATCGCCATTAAGAGTCCATTGCTAGTATAAGTCGTAAATTATATAAAATCTGGAGCCTTCAAAGAACTGAGCAAAGACCTGAATAAAGATCACGAGGTTCTACTCTTCTACACTACAGTGCGCTGGCTGTCAAACGAATTGTTGTAAATCGTGGTTTTTAATTGAAATCTGAAATCAAATTGTTCTTGGAAATGCAAAGGAAACAAGACCTCTTGGTATACTTAAAACGACATAGAGTGGTTGGAGAGAGTATCATACCTAGCAGATGTGTTCGTACATCAACATAAGCATAACCTGAAGCTTCAGGGAAAATGAACGAATATTATCACTTTCCATGATAATCTCGGGGCATTTTTATCAAAGCTGCAAAATCGGCGAAGAAAATAAATCTTGGAAATATTGTTAATTTGAGAAACTCTGCAGTGTGGTAGATGAATCTAATTGTGAGATAATTAAAATTTTGAAAGAAGAAATTTCAAGGCATCTTGAATCTATTGAAAACGAACTGCAGCGCTATTTCTCTGAGCTGAAAAAAAAAAGAATCTGTATTGACGCATTATCCATTCTCTTCTTCCCTTGATGTTGTCAGCATTCCAGTGAATTACAAGATGAATTCTTTGATTTGTAGAATGATTCCGCGTAAGATGAAAAACTTCAGACACAATTTTGGTGTAGTATTAACCGTTTATATCCAAACGTAAAATTGATTGACTTTTCGAGAATATAATTTTATTTTGAACACTATTTTTCAATTAAAAACAAAATTAAGATAATGATAATGACATAGGTTGGCGTTAACAAAAAAATACTTTTAAAAAAATTAACCGCGAATGTTAGTTAATAGTATGCAATTTTTACTCATGGTATTAAAACAGTTATCAAGAGTAGTTCATATTGAAAGTCTACTAGAAAATCTTATTTTAGTGCTTATTATTTCCATACAAATTTCGGCTTTTTAATTCTATGGGGGTCGCGGGTCACTTAATTTCTATAAAAGGGGGTCGCCACTCGAAAAAGGTTGGGAACCACTGTACTAGAGGTTTAGAGGTGTTATAGCAGAGATAAAATTAAACTGATTTTTACAAAACTCACTAATGCACTTACACACATGACATGATGTTGTAATTTGTTTTAATTGAAAAAAAAACACATTTTTTTCAAAACTCGAACTGGCCAGCAATGAATACCCTATGCTTATATATATATATATATATATATATATATATATATATATATATGTATATATATATATATATATGTATATATATATATATATATATACATAAATATATATATATATATATATATATATATATATATATATATATATATATATATATATATATATATATATATATATATATATATATATACATATAAATAAATAAATAATTAAATAAATAAATAAATAAATAAATAAATATATATATATATATATATATATATATATATATATATATATATATATATATATATATATATATATATATATATATATATATATGGGGGGCCCTAAAAATATTTTTACGGGGTGGCCCTTTTTTTCTAGTTCCGCCACTGCCACTAACATCCCCTCTCACCCTTCTCCTACTAACATCCACTCTCACCCTTCTCCCACTAACATCCCCTCTCACCCTTCTCCCACTAACATCCCCTCTCACCCTTCTCCCACTAACATCCTTTCTCACCCTTCTCCCACTAACATCCTCTCTCACCCTTCTCCCACTAACATCCCGTTTCACCCTTCTCCCACTAACATCCCCTCTCACCCTTCTCCCACTAACATCCCCTCTCACCCTTCTCCCACTAACATCCCCTCTAACCCTTCTCCCACCAACATCCCCTCTCACCCTTCTCCCACCAACTTCCCCCTAACCCTTCTCCCACTAATTTCCCCCTCACCCTTCTCCAACTAACATCCCCCCCTCACCCTTCTCCCACTAACATCCCCTCTCACCCTTCTTCCACTAACATCCCCTCTCACCCTTCTCCCACTAACATCCCCTCTCACCCTTCTCCCACTAACATCCCCTCTCACCCTTCTCCCACTAACATCCCCTCTCACCCTTCTCCCACTAACATCCCCCCCTCAACTTAATCTTTGTTTGTCAAATTGAGTCATTAAAACTGATGCATCGTGGTAAGGTAAAGACGGAGAGGGTGAGATGGAGAGTAATAGAGAGAAATATAAAGTGAGGTTAACTTAAGAAAGATGAAAAGGACAGAGAGATGGGGGATGTGATAAAGTACGTAGAGAAGTATGCAGAGCTGGATAGAGGTAAAGATAGAGGAGGAGAGAGGGAAGAACAAACGTCAGGAAAGTTATAGAGATGTTAAAGATAAAATAAAAACACATCAAATGATAAAAAAGAACACGCCTGTGAGTACCAGAGTCACAAAATAGATCAAACCCAAAGTTGCTGTTATACTCATCTTGCTGGTTTTGTTGTTGAGTAAGGTCGAAAACTTGAGTAGACCTTTAATCCTATGTCCCCGGCTTTACCTTTTATCCTTTGTCATCGGTTACAACTTTAATTATGTGTCACCGCATTGACCTTTAACTAAATTATATGTCACCGGATTGACCTTTAATCATGTGTCATTAACTTTATAGAGACAGATAAGTAAATTACAGGATAAAAAGCTCTACACACCTTCACCTCAGTAGGCGCTCCCATTCCCGGAAGACTGTAACAAAAATTAACCTAAGTTATTCGAAATAGGGACGGCCACGACTTACACTGACCGGATACTCAGCCGGCCGCGACACCTTGACGAGTTATGTTTTCCACTTTTAGTTTTATATCTGTGCTGTATATACATTTTGTTTGCGACTAACACACCTTTGTAGTGGGAAGGGGGTGGGTTAAGTGTTATGGGCGATATGTTTTTGTACACGATCTTGTCTAGACCTGATTAGTATAACGAATAACCGCTAAATGCTTTCATGTTTTAAATAAAAAAGCGAGAGTGATCTCCCCTAAACTTTCTTGAATATTTTTTATGTAACACTATTGTGGATGGCCCCTAATAGCCGTCACTAATTCGATCAAGCTCTACGATTGTAAACATTTGGCGTGAACCACAACTCACCAGCTGGAGAGCGAGGATGGGTGCGGGAGAAGGGTTATATAGTCGGTTAGCGTCCACGAAGAGAAATATATATATATATATATATATATATATATATATATATATATAGTCATGTGATGTGTTGACTGCATTTAGCAGAATTTAATTACAAAAAAGGTGCTAATTTGTTTATAAAATGTTAATTTAAATTCTATTTTACTATTTTAGATTTAGAAATTTATAATGGCTAAAAAAAAAGAATTAAAAACGTTTGTGACCGTAAGATTTTAAGTGCTATGAAAGTGAGTGAATAGGTAGCGCATTTTGCGTATAAAGATAATATGTTGCAGGTAGTAATGGTTTGAAAATGTATCTGTAAAAGAAATTACTTCCGGTTGATTAATGTTTTGAATTATCTTTGTGTAAAATTAGAAATTTAGACCAACGGATGCAAAAAAAGCTCAGGAAAATAATTACGCACACAGAAAAATGCGCAAACAGAAATTTGGGCACACAGAAAAAGAATCAAAGAGAATATTACGCACACAGAGAAATGCGCAAATAAGGAAATTACACACAGAACATGACACATAGATCTCTTGGAAATTATGAGTCCGACAATGTGTGTTTGTGTGTTTATGCGTGCGTATTTAAGTTTGTTTGTATGTGTGTATACATAAATATTATCTGCTTATTTTTGTATATTTTAAATTAAAAAAGACAAATGCCACCGCTCTTTCTAAAATGCATCGAAACAAAAATGCTAAGATTTTCCTATCATAATACACAGATGCCGTAGGACCAACATAACAAAACAACACCAAGTCCAATGCCGAAAACCAGCGCCAGAAATTAAAAACATACGTTAGAAACCAACACCTCATGTCAACATCACAGTCCAACAACGCACGTCATCCTCACAGACCAATATCAAAACACTCGTATAACTCATAAGAAGAATTGATTCATTAATGTAGTGATTTATTTTACTATTAAGTTAAAAATAATCTATTTATCATCTTTAAAACTCGACATAAAAACATTTGGATCCAATGCCTCTGAAATTATTTGAACAACGAATGCGCCATGTTAAAAGTTTTAGTTCACAATTGTGTAACAGAGATAGTTTTGACAATGGTCCAGTCTGGCTCACTCGTGGCGATCCAGTTGTTCCAGTTGATCTGGTACTGTGGTAGAAGTAAAACGGTTGATAACGATGATATAACATAATAATATTACGTTTTTAATTATTGTAGGTAAAATACATTACTTGTTTAAGATCTAATGATCCATATGCAAAATAAGTATAATTTCAATGTTTCTAGTCCTAGGCATTTGGAGGAATGGCTTGTAAAGCACTATGCCAGCCGCCTTTACTTTCCCCAATATGTAGTCAGGAGTCTGGACCGCGATCTGAAGTCGAGACCTTCGGGCAAGCAGTCTAGCGCTCCACCACATTACCATATATTTAAAAGACGAAGACTTTTGTTGTAATCAGCACCTTTTCTCCCATTTTATAAATAGGATGGATGAAAGTGTGTCCAACTCAAGAACCAAACCCTATCTTCAGAATAAAGCTGTTGACTGGCAGCAGGAATATACCGGTCCCACAGACTAGCAAAATTATTTTACTAAGGCAGTTCTCTTGAATTCTAAATGCATTAAACTATCACTAGTACATTTTTTTCATAGCTATATCTTAGTGTTAAAAACAATGTAGCAAATAGTTTTTACGTATAATTATAACCTTTAAGAAATGTTATGGCCAATGGTTGCTAAAATTAAGCTACTCAGATTAACGTACCTCAACACTAGGTGTCACGTGCTGAGTAATGTGCACCTGAAGAAAATAGCGAAATAAAATATTTAGCACAATAAAACAACTCAATTTAGAAGCTTAAGGTTAGTCCACAACTTCTTTTGTCGGTTTCTAAATCTCTCTTTAAGGGGATTTAGTGAACAGTGCTTTTGCCGATTTCGGGCTTTGAAATGTGGTAAGCGAAACACGGATATTTTAAATAATAACTTTTATCTATTTTATACACTGAACGTACTGTTTACGAATTATTATTTTTAATCAATAACAGGTTAGAAGCCGCTACTAATAGTCCTATATGTTAATTCTATCTTTCAGTTTGCAGGCAAGCTGGGGGTATGATAGCAGTTCACTAAATAATGCAGGCACGTCCGCCGGACCCCCGGTGAAATACGTTTGTTTTAAACAGTGAGACAGACTATGGATAAGAAAGGTCACTATATGGGGGTATGCTACGGAAAAAAAACGGCGAAAAATCTTTTTAATTACTAAACCTTTTTTATTATTTGTGTATGTATACGTTAGGGTACTTAAAGGAATATGTTTGCTTGTACCAGGAAAATATGGTTGCCATGGCAACGGCGGCCATCTTGGAAAAAGCTACCTTTTGTGGAGTTCTAAAATTTCATAAAGTAACAAATAAACCGCCCATATAATCATTGATTCTTCTTGTACTGACACTAATAGAGTCAGCTGGCTAGTTTGTGTAACAGAAAAAAACGCTAGAAATATTTTTTTTTAATCTTTAAAGTTTTTTTATGGTGAAAAATCATTAAATTTAGTATTAATTTCAATGAAATTTCACCATACCAAATTTTTAAAATTAAAAAAAAAAAAATTCTAGAGTGCTTTCTGTTACAAAAACTAGCTAGCTGACTCTATTAATGTTAGTAGAAGAGAAATTAATGATGATGTATCCGATATATATGTTAGTTTATGAAATTTTAGAACTCCACAAAATACTTTTTTTGTTTTTCAAACATATTTTCAAAAGAGTCCCTGATGCCTGCAAATATTTTCCTTTAAGTTTCCTAACTTGGATACCCAAAAATAAATAAAAAAGTTTCAATTTAGAAGTTGGTTTTTTCTAGAGCCTAACCCCTAAACTAAATCAAATACTGGCGTCCTATGGTGCCCCAACAGAGTGCTATTTGGCGCCCCGGGCTTTCTCACTGTGTTAATGTATGTGTGTTATAGCTAGGTTGATAACATTTCATGTATAAGTAATAGAATCTACATCAAATTTGTAGTTCGGTATCAACGTTTCAGCGATTTGCCTTAAGGAATACAAAAAGGTGTTAATGTATGTGTGTCTGTGAATAAAATAATTTGGGTACCGTTACAGCTAGGTTGATAAAATTTCATGTATAAGTAATATAATCTACATCAAATATGTAGTCCCGTATCAACGTTTCAGCGATTTGCCTTAAGCGGAAGTGGAACTTATGATACTTTAAATTTTTCAAAAGCCTAAAACTTCGGTACTGTTTCACTTATATGTAATAGAACTAATTGTCTGTTATCTTAAAAACAGTTAATATTTTCCCTTGACCGAAATTTTTGCTTAATTTTTTAAGATTTCTCGAAACATACATAAGAATTTATAAAGTACTAATGTTCCCTATTATTACACACGCAACGCTTGCAGTTTAGTTGGTGCGCATTTCTTTTTTTACAAGATACAATTTTATACTAAACATTAAAGTAAGTAAAAATTGATTATTCCCAGTTGCGGTCCCCCGTACTGTTATATAAGAATATTCGAGAAAGTTTAGTGGAGAACACTAAATTTGATGAATGTGGATTGAGAACTTTAGCTTGATTAAAATAAGCCCTCTATGTTCAGTGTATGTTCAAGTACTGAGAAGTCAATCGGTGTAGACTGGAAAATTCAAGTGATTTTTGTGCACGATTACATTAATTTCTCTATATCTTGTATACGAGAAATTGTAAAGTCAACATAAAACTCACACTCTCTAGAAACCAGCCTGGTTTCCATCCAGCGTTGTCGTGTCCAATCGTAATTGATTTTATTTGTCCTACATTTTCTTCAGTGCCCTAAAAAATGAATCAATTTTCATATATTAGGATAATAAATCGTTTTTTTAATCTAGTTGTTTAAAAATTCTAAAATTTAATAATATGGTCTACATTAAATATAATGTTTAGAAATATTTTAGTTTGCTACATTTTTTGTACGGTAAATTAATGACAGTACATCAAGCTATATAGGACTGCAATTGTATGCACTTCGAAATCACCATTGCATGCCACTGTTTGTTAATATACTTCAGTAATGATCCCATAATTCTCTTATTATTGAAAATATGCACATTTTGTCCATTTATTAGTTTTGTATAACAAAAGACAGTATTTATGCAATAAAATAGAAGCCATCAGGTAGGCGAAACCGTCCGAAAAGACCAATACACTCACTGTCTTAAGTGACCACCCACTCGCTGCCGCCCCTATAGTGTCTAAAATGACTAGCCCATTCACTGTCCCTATACTATCTTGAATGACAAACACACTCACTGCCGCTGTACCGTCTTAATTGACCAACCCACTCACTGTCTTAAGTGCCCATTTACTTTTTTGATTGACCAACTAACTCACTTCACCTATACTGTCCTAACTGACCAACCCACTCCCCAACTGACCCACCTACTCACCCAGAATATGTCCTTGGATCCCTGCTCAAAACTACCAACCATGTACGGTAGAATATACTTGTCGGTGGACCCTCTAGTTCCGTGCAGAATAATGAAAACGTGCGCATCGGTCCCAGCGCCCCGAACATCACCTGTTTTAATTGTTATTGTATACCGGATACGCTCTGTAAATCCTGGTGACAAAGATCATCCTAATTTTATTATTGTTTACAGGGAGAGCTTAAAGAAAAAAAAGTATTTTGACAATTTGGGCATGTATAAAAAAGATCGATGATGTTATGTTTCACTTTATCTCACATGTGTGATACAAATTGGATTTGAAAATATTACATTTTTAAATAAGACAAATAAAAATTAAATGTTCAATTAAAAGTAATTTTTTAGAAAGTTTCAAAACTAACCTGATTGAAATAACATCAGCACACAAAGCAAACCAAAGGACGATGTGATGCTCATCTTCTTTGTGTAGTTGTTGGAAACGGTCTTAAAGTCGTTTTGGCTTTCAATCCGGTGTGAATTATCTGGCCCTACAGCCAAGCTTTATACAGTGACAGGCGAGAAAAGACCAGGATGTAAAGTTCGCTGAGTGCAACGTTTGTTTTTATCATACAGTAATTGCCACTTTTAAATATTTCTTCAACGTTGCTATAAAATGGGCTATCTAGTTAGCGATGCTGTAAAATGGGCTTATCTAGGTAGAAAATTAATTAGCTGGGATTGTTGGCTGGCAAAGTGTATTTAATAAAGACATGTTTGTTAATAAAAAAATTAACATATAAACGTAACCTGCTTGGATATGAAATACTTATTTGTGTTAATGTTTATGTTCAGTGTTTTTGTTTGTGCTAGTGGTTGTTGTTGAGAAACGTTCAAAAAGCACTGTTAGATGAACGTTTGAGAAGCACTGATCGAAGATAGTTTGAGAAGCACTGTGTTAGAAGAAAGTTTTAGAGGCACTGTGTTATAAGAAAGTTTGAGAAGCACTGTGTTAGAAGAACTTTTGAGAACCTTTTCGCTAGAATAAAACAAGCAACGCATCATTTTTTAAGGCCACTAAAGTGACGTACGTTACCCAAACGTTAAGTTCTAAGAGTCATTCTTGACAATGGTAAAAAAAAAAAATCTCCTTAATAACGAAAAGGGAAATCTCACTCGCCCGGAAATAACTTAAAACAAGTTTATATTTTGTTTGTTTATATTACAGAATATGGCAGCAGAATATGGCAGAATAATTAGGGACGGAGTATTTTAGAGTCATAGCGACCCCATTCATGAGCCCGGGGAAAAAGATCAATTTTTTTCCCTCTACCATTTTTAGAATATTGTTCACGTTGTATTAGCGGTTGTGATTGTAAACAGTTATAAAAGCGCTATGTTGGAAGAAAGTTTGAGAAGCGCTGTGTTAGAAGAAAGATTGGGAAGTTCAGTGTTAAAAAAAGATTGAGAAGCACTTTGTTAAAAGAAACTTCGAGAACCTCTGCGTTAGAATAAAACAAGCAACTCATCATTTTTAAGGCCGAGAAATTGACGTACGTTACCGAAACGTTAAGTGCTTTGTTGACTTATGCATGGCAAATAAACTACTTAAAAATTATTTTATTAAAAAGGATGTCCTGTTTGTATAGCAGAATAATTACGGACGGCGTGGTTGGATGGGAGAGCGCTGGCTAGTAGCTTTAAATTTCCGAGGTCAAATACCAGTCAGTTAAGTTTTGTTATGGGGGAAAAACAATCAAAACTAAAAAAAAATTGATAGAAGTAGAGCCCCTACGGCAGCAGGATCAGCAACTCTGGCTTTCTTTCAGTAACTTCTAATGATTAGCTTTCCTTGGACTTTACAAAAAAAGGTCAAGTGGCGATGACTGTGAGGGCATCATAATCTCTTTACCTAATCCCCTGGCTAACACCCAGAAGATCTCACTTTTACTTCCATTGTATCCTGCTGCAAAAATTCAGTCTAATCTTAACCCTTCATTTCATATTGTATCAATTTTGATACAAAATGAAATAACCCCCATTTAATCAACACAAATGTTAAAATCTGATTTTTTAATATGCCATACTCTAGCTTGATCACTTTTGACCCATATTCATACCCGAAACAGATTATAGGTGTGTTTCGTCTCACACAATTCGAGTTTCATTCCGTTTTTTTATAGAAGCAGAGCCCCTATGGCAGCAAGATCAGTTACTCTGGCTTTCTTTCAGCAACTTCTAATGATTAGCGTTTCTTCGACTTTACAGGCAAATGTCAAGTGGGGACTACTGTGCGGACAAGATTGTCTCTTTATCTAATACCTTCACCAGATGATCTCACTTCTATTTCCATTGTCTCCCGATGCGAAAATTCAGTCTAATCTAAAGTATATTAACACTGTTCAGTCATTAAAATCAAAATAATGCAAAATAAATTATATAATTCAATACACCAGGCAATGTAAAGTAGATTTGATAAAGTTACAGTTACAATTACATGTAGTGCACGAAACTTGTCATTCAATGAAGTTGACGTACAAACTGTCGCAAAGCATCGATTCTTAAGGAATAGATGGTAGGCATTCCGTAAAATGCTTAGGGATTCTTAAGAACTCATAAGCTTAGTAGTATACTATTTAAATTATTCGAGTTATTTCGTAGTTTGCCTACTAATACCATATATACACTTGTTACTTGCCTTGACTCTTTTAACGTGTATATAGAACATATCTATGATGGGGTAATTACCATGGGGCAAACCGATAGGGGATGAAAGAATGAGGATAGGTTAATAAAAAGGAATTATTCCTGGAGAGGTAATGATAGGTGGGGAATAACATGCAGTCAACTGGAATTAATGAACTATTATACTACCGATCTCACAAGAACATATATATATATATATATATATATATATATATATATATATATATATATATATATATATATATATATATATATATATATATATATATATATATATAACCCACTAGTGGAAAGACAAGATCTTGTAAGAATATTAAAAACAATGTAATGTTAATAAAATACTTTTAAAAAACTTTTTAAAAAACCACGTTTTTCTTGTGGACTAAAAAGTAGAAAATAACTATTTACATACATTTGATGACAAAAAACGTGGGTAAGTTCACCATCAAATTTCCCGACCCATCTGCCCGACCCACGTTTTTTGTCATCAAATGTATGTAAATAGTTATTTTCTACTTTTTAGTCCACAAGAAAAACGTGGTTTTTTAAAAAGTTTTTTTAAGTATTTTATTTTCTCCTTTTTAGTCCGTTGCTACACATGAAAAACGTGTTTTTTAAAAAAGTTTTTTATGTAGTTTATTTTCTACTTTATCTAATGACTTGATTAAGTATGACTTGACTAAGTGTTTATAAATACACGGACTAAAAATCTTGAGCGACCAGGATTCGAACCTGGGTTGTCGCGGCCACAACGCGAAGTACTAACCACTATACGATCACGGCCAGCGCGCTCACATCGATTGGGGCCGAAGTAACTGTGTCAATAGGCCTCCAGTCTTGTCGGTATCTTTAGAAATCATGTCCTCAATTTTATGGTCCTTAGGGCGTAATTAAATTAAGCTAATTACGGTCTCTAATTGCTAGTTTTTATGATTGCATCTGAAATTGTTAGGCGAAAGTAGCCTGCATGCCAAATTTCAGATCTATAGAGCAATCAGAAGTGGGCTAATTTTCGATGTCAATTTTAACAACAAACAAACACACGCGAAGCTGAGTTAATAAAAACGTGTTAAAAATATTTCTATTTTATAATACATCGATATATTTAACTTTACATCGATATATATGAGTTTTATTAATAGCTCTAATAATTATATTCTATGAAAGCCTTCACAATTCCCTCGTTGAATGCACTCATGAAAAGGTTTCTTACTCATATTTGTTTTAAAATATAGGTCACATTGAGTTGCCCAGCGGCTATTTTAGCACTTGAGATCAGTTGACCTCACCCTTTAATTTCCACTCCTCTGTCCCCCCCCCCCCCCCCCCCGTCCTGTGAAAGCAGCCCTCCATGACCATAGTTTACAGACGACAATAAAAAAGATCAAGCAGAACTTGTTATTACCTCCCCTTAGTTCAAAATCGTTTAAAAACTAAATTATCAGCCCCTAATAGCCGTCACTAATTCGACCCGGCACTACGATTGTAAACAGCTCAACAGAGTGGGAGGGGGGTATTGATATGATCTGTTGAGCTTACGCCGTAGTGGTGTCCAGCATGGTCCGCCCATGAAGAGAATCTTTATATAGATTCGCAGTTCTGTATTAACTTTTTTTTGTCTGCTGTTCATTTGGTGCGCAATTACTTTTCAACAACATTCTATTCTATTTTAATTACAAGCTTTTATTTATTTTGCAACGTGTGTTTGTTTGTTTGTTAGTGGGTTTGTGGCAAATATTAAAACTCATTTTTGACCCATTTCAAATGCAGCGATTTCGTTCAAACTTTTCAGACACGTTCCACAAACAATCGTATTTTATTTATCGCGAGCTACTGATGGTGTTTTAAAGCAAATATTTTTGGTCGCGTAGACGTCATCAATTAGGAATCACTAAAAAGTAAAAAATAAAGTTTAAGAAACAGTTTATAGGAACAAGTTTTTAAACGCACTTAAAATAAAATAATAAAACTAATCTGCTTTTTTTTAAATAAAAAGATTTCTAATTTGTTTATAAAAAGTTAAATTCTATTATAAGTTTTAAAAATTCTTATTGCCAAAAAATAAAAGAAAAACCCCATAAGATTGTGACCTTAAGATTTTAAATGCTTTGAAAATGTGTGAATAGTTAAAATAATTTTGTTTGTGTAGTAGTAGAAATTCATACCAACGGAAGCAAATTGTGAGCGACAAATCTATTTTTTTTAAATTCCTCAGTTTTGCTCATTGACTGCAGTGAGAGTCTGGGGCGTAATATGGTACCAGAAAGATGCGCAACTGAAAAATGTGCAGCAGGGGCGGAACTACAGTGCCGCCAGACCCCGCAAAGCGGGGGGGGGGGGGGGGCACGTCATTTAGGGGCCCACAGCCGACCATAAAAATTTTTTTATAGTTTTTAAAAAAAATCAAATTTTCTTGCATTTTTGACTTGATGGTTGTTTTGTAAAACGATTACCGTAGCTGCGGTTTTATTATCTTTATTCTATAGACACCACCCCATGCTATTGTATATTCTTTTTCCTTTTGTTTTAAAACTATTATGAAAGCCGAGTCCTCACTCTCCTACAATTAAACTAAACAAAGAAAAGCAAACGTTCAAACCACTTCCATGACTTATTTCCCTTTTTTAAATAATCAAATAGGGGTGCTCATAAGCTCCTTTTAATAGATTTGTACTTAACGAATTAGAAAGCAATTACTTCTCTAAATTATTTTTTATATAAAGTACTTACTAAAGAATGACATTGTATAAAAAGGAAATGTATTTAAAATTAATAATATAAATAAAAAAAACATTTAAAAAATCATAACACGAGACACCATTCCTTCTACAAAGCTTTCATGTTTTATATTCTTTTGGCCGACAAATTGTTAAGAGGACCTATAGCGCACGCTACATATGTTTTGGAGGTGAAGGCTCTAGACAGGGACCTGGAAAAGGCTGGCTTTGAGAGACTCCTTGGACAGACCAACGCTATCCATTCACAGAGAGGTCGTCATGAAATGAAGGTCGGCGACAAGGTCATCCTTCTGAAGAGGTCGTCCTGCTTCTGTCCTAGAGTCACCCCGGGAGAGAACTACCTGATGCTTCTGTCGGATTCCAAGAGATTCAAAGACGCAGACGGTCATCAAATCTACGCCTTCCTCCTGGACAAGAAAGTGTTCGTCATCCAGCACCTAAAGCCTCGCGGTCTGAGCGGGAGTCAGAAGGAAATTGTCAAGGTCGTCAAGAGGGTTCTCAAGCGGCTGGAACGCCGGGGCTGCGGGCCCCACAAGTCTGTCAGGAGCGGGGTGAGGAGGAGGAGGGTCCGGCGGGTCAAACATGTCAAGATGACCTGAGGAGTTTTATTTTTGTTGTTCGAGAGAGATATGATACATTTTTAAAATACAATTTATGATGTTATAAAAAAAATAAAATAAAAAAATAGCGCAGATGAAAAAAAAATGATTTTCTTAAAACACACGAATGCATTTACTCACATGACATGATGTTGTAATTTGTTTTAATTTTAAAAAATAAAAAACATTGTTTTTTCAAAACCCGAACAGGCCAGTAATGAGTATCCTATGTTCGTGTTTTGTGTTTGTATACATACATACATACATATATATATATATATATATATATATATATATATATATATATATATATATATATATATATATATATATATATATATATATATATATATATATATATATATATATATATATATATATATATATATATATATATATATATATATATATATATATATATATATATATATATATATATATATATATATATAGGGGGGGCTAAATATTTTTTTTTGCGGAGTGGCCCTTTTTTCTAGTTTCGCCACTGATTTGTAGTGAAATAACTGCACAAAAAACCCAGAAAAACAGAAAAGTGCGCATACAGAAAATTCCACACACAGAAAAATGTTCACACAGAAAAGTACGCACACAGCAAAATGCGCAAATAGAAATTTGCACACAGAGAAAAATGATCACATAGAATATTATACACAGAAAATAACACACATATCTCTTGGAAATTATGAGTACGACAATGTGTGTTGTTGTGTTTATGCGTGCGTATTTAAGTGTCTGTGTGTATGTGTGTATACATATATATTATCTTTTTATTTCTGTATATTTTAAGTGAAATAAACGAATGCTACTGCTCTTCCTAAAATGCATAGAAACATAAATAGCTACCATTTCCCGATCATACAATATACAGATGCAGTATGACCAACATCAAAGAACAACAACGCCTAAAACCAGCACCAGAAATTAAAACCTTACGTTAGAAACCAACAACTCATATAAACATCACAGTAAAACAACGCAAGCCATCATCACAGAGCAATATCAAAACACTCATACAACTGATAATAAGAAGAATTGATTCATGAATGTTTATTTATTTTTCTTTTAAATTAAAAAAAAATATTATCATCTTTAAAACTCTACATAAACAGATTTAAATCCAATGACCTTAAAACAATGAATGCGCCAAGTTAAAAGTTTAGGTTCACAAACTATCTACCAAGGTGGGTTCGTACACATTTACTCAACATAATATCTAGCGGGAATAGTTTTGACGATGGTCCCATCTAGCTCGTCCCCGGCGATCCAGTTGTTCCAGTTGATCTGGTACTGTGGTAGAAGTAAAACGGTTGATAACGGTAATATAATATAATAATATTACTTTTTAATTATAGTAAGCAACATACATTTCCAGTTTAAGACTTAATAATCCATAGGACAGATAAAGTTTAATTCAAATTATTGTAGACATGGGCAATAGGAGGAATTGTGTGGTAAGCACTATGCCCAGCCGCCTTTGCTTTCCCCAACATGAGTTAGGTACCCATCAGAGTTGGGTGTCTCATGCGAACTTAATGTCTTGTGTCTGTCTCAAGATCCGAACTCGAGACTTTCGGGCTGTCAGTTTAATCATAAGAAGACTTTATTATCAGCTCGTTAGTTTCCATTTTACCAATGGTATAGATGAACGTTTGTCCAACTTATGACCCAAACTCTATCTTTAGAATTAAATTTGTTGGTAGGCAGCAGGAATACAAAAAGACTAGAAAAAAAAAGTTTTTGCGTGAAATTATAACCATTAAGAAATGTTATCAGCAATGGTTGCTAAAATCAAACTACTTAGATTAACTTACCTCATAATAGGCAAATTGATGAAATGTATTATGTTGATATAGGCCTATGCGCACCTGGAGAAAATAGCGAAATAATATATTCGACACAATAAAACACCTCAATTTAGAAGCTTTAACATAGGCCACGGTTTCTCTTTATTGGTTTCTATATCTCTCTGTAAGGGGATGAAGGGTGGTTTTTTAGTCAAATCTTGTAACTCTTTTTCGACAAAGAGATTTTGTTAAAAATCTCTTAATAAATTTGTTTCCAAAGATTTTCCATATAATTTGATGTTTATAAGTCATTAAATGTTATTTTCTAGGCTTCTATGGCAAATAAAATCAAGGGAGATAATATTATGTAATATGTACACGGACTGAAATGAACTAACATTCTTCATACCTGACAGACGACCACGGACGATAATAATGGCAAGATTAATTTTAGATTTTTGTCAAATTTCGGAAAAACAGATTTTCAAATTTGTCCACATGTCTGTGTGTGTGTGTCTGTGCGTGTGTCAGTGTGTGAACACAATAACTTGAGTACGGTTACAGTTAGGTAGATGGCATTTCATATAAGTATTAATTCAAATTTGTATTTATTGTTATTTTATTCTACTTGTCGAAAGCCTTTAGCTTGAGTACTGTTTCTTATAGATGAAAGTTCTTTTGTAAGTAAAACATCTGATTCTCTATTATCTGTCAAATTTGAGTAATTTTATTTTACCGGAATTAATACCTTATGCTTTACTTTCTGATTTCTCAAAAAAAAATGCATATGAATTTATACACGCATTATTTGCAGTTCAATTGGTGCGCAAATCTTTTCTTCAAAGATTCTATTCTATATTAAACAGTTGAAGTATGCAGAGATTGATTATAGGCTTTTGAAAAACTAAAAGTAGAATAAGTCAGACCTCCGCTTATCGGAAATCGCTGAAAAGTTGATATAGATCTACAAATCGGATATAATACTTATATATGAAATTTCATCAACCTAGCTTTAACTGTACACACGTTATCGCGTTTAAAGACATACATACATACATACATACATACATACATACACACACACGGACAGAATTGCAAAGTCCAGTTTTTCCGACTCAATTACGCGTAAAATGCCGAAATTTTGATAAATCTAGATTTAGAATTTTTTTATAATGAATTACTGAGAAGTAAAAAGGTGAAAATTTCATGTGATTTTTTGTACACGTTTACAATATTTCCTTTGTAAAAAGTAAACATAATGTTTACACAACTAAGTGAATATTGCAACATAAAACTCACATCCTCTAGAAACCAGCCTGCTTGCCATCCACCGTTGTTATGCCCAATCGTAATTGATTTTAGTTGTCCAATAAATTCTGTAGTTCCCTGGAAAAAATTAATCCATTTTTATGTATTAGATCAGTAAATCATTTTATATAATCTAGTCGTTAAAAGATTATAAGATCGGATAATCTGATTAAATAGAATGTTTAGAATATTTTAGTGTTCTACATTTATGTACTGTATGTCCACAAGAAGCAATAGCGGAATGCAGTTGTAGTTGTATGCACATCATTGTAAGTCACTGTTTGTTAATATGCTGCAGTAATGGATCAAATCATTCTCTTATACTTAAAAATATGCAAATTTTGTCAACTTTTTTGTTTTCGAATAATAAAAGGCAGTATTTATTAAGTAATAAAGAAGCCATAAGTTGAGGGAAATTGTTCTAAATGATCATCTGAAACACTGCCTTAAGTGACCAACCCATTCACTGCCAATATACTTCCTTAAGCGACCAACCCACTAACTGCTCAATGTTATACTGTCTTTGGTGACCAAGCCACTCATTGTTTTAATACTGACCAAACCATTCACTGTTTTAAGCGACAAACCCACTCAATGCTTCTATTCTATCTTAGCAAGACAACACACACACTGTCTTGAATGACCACCCCACTCACTGCCCATATAATGTTTTGAGTGAACAACTCTCTTAAGTGTCCAACCCACTCACTGCCCAATACTGTGTGATCAATCCACTCACTGTCTTAATTCACCAACCTAATAACTGCCCTATACTGTCTTAATTGAACAACCCACTCACTTCCCCTATTGTGTCTTAACTGACCAGCAATCTTACTGCCCCTATGCCGTTTTAAATGACCAACCCACTTTCTACCAATATACTGTCTTTAGTGTCCATCACACTCACTGCCTCAACCTATCAATCCACTCACCGTGAAATAGTCGAGGCTGCCCCTCTCAAATCTTCTTCCGTCAGGGTCCCGTAGAGGTATCCTGTCGGTGGAGCCTCTATTTCCGTGCATAATAATGAAAATGCTCGCATCGGTCCCAGCGCTTTTAACAGTACCTGTTCTTACACGTATTTTATAATCCATAAGCTCTGCAAATCCTGGTGACAAATGTTATCATACCTTCATTATTGTATACAAGTAGAACTTAAACATTATTGTATTTTAAACAATTTGGGTATGTATAAAACAGATTGACTATGATATGTTTCATTAAATCGTAAATATTTGATATAAATGGTATAAGAAAATATTACAATTTAAGAAAAACATCAATTAATTACATGTTTAATTAAAACCAAAGTTTAAAACTAACCTGATTGAAACAACAGCAGCGCACAAAGCAAACCAAAGAACGATGTGATGCTCATCTTCTTTGTGTAGTTGTTGGAAGCGGTCTTAAAGTCGTTTTGGCTTTCAATCCAGTGTGAATGATCAGTCCCCTCAGCCAAGCTTTATACAGTGGCGGGCGAGAAAAGTCCAGGATGTAAAGCCCGCTGAGTGCAACGTTTGTTTTTATCATACATTATTTGCCACTTCAATTTGAAGAAATTCGTACGTCAACTCGTTTTAAGTATTTCATCAGCGATGCTGTAAAATTGGCTTATCTAGTTAACACTGCTGTAAAATGGGCTTATCTGGGTTGAAAATTGATTTGATGGGAGACCTCTTACATGTTGGTGGGCAAAGTGTATTTAATAAAGACATGTTCGGTAGAAAAAAAGTAATATATAAACTTATCCATTTTAGCTAAAAAATGCTAATTCGTGTTCATATTGATGTTCAATTTTTCGCATTTGTATTTGTGTTAGTTCTTGTGGTTGTAAAACGTTTGAGAAAAACTGTGTTAGAAGAAAATTTGAGAAACAAGATGTTAAAGGACTTTTTGAGAAACACATTGCGAAGAAAAAAGTTTGAGAAGCACTGAGTTGTAACAGAGTTTGAGAAGTACTGTGTAAGCGGAAATTTTGAGAAACACTGTGTGAACAAAAAGCTTGAGAAGCACAGTGTTAGAAGAAATACTATATTAGAATAAAATGTGTAAGAAGAGAGTTTGAGAAGCACTGGGTTAGAAGAAATTTTGAGAAGGACTGGGTTAGAACAAAGTTTGAGAACATCTATGTTTGAATAAAACAATTAACCCATCATTTTCTAAGGCCGTGAAAGTGGCGTATGTTACCCAAATCTTAAGTACTTTGTTGACCTATGCAAGGCAATAAAAAAACTACTTCAAAAAGAAAAGGGGATCTCCCTATGCCCCAGATGCACTTAAAACAAGTTTGCTGCAACGAATACAACTAAGTCCACGCTACATTCTATGTTAGCAGAAATAACCTAGCTCTAGACGACACGAAAAATGATACATTTAATTATGTGAAATGCTGCCAGCAGTTCTAAACTCTTTTAACATGAAGAAATTAATAAAATTAAATACAATTTAATGTTACCTTATAAGTCTTTTAGGGCTTGCATTGCATTTTATTTGTCCAAAATTTTTTTGAAGGGGCCAGGGACAGTGTGTGAATGGGAAGGAGGGCGGGTTTAGTCAAGCCACCCTTGGTCACCCATAATCAACCTATATCCACACAATGATGTATTATGTATATTTAGTACGAAACCCGTCATCCTATGGGGTATATTAAAAAGCCAAAAAATGTAAGAAATAAATTGTATTTTGTACTTTGTTTAGGCATTATATAAAATGTAAAACGGGTTTAACACTAAACACAACTTAAGATTGACATTACCTCAAGTTTAGGAAATGTTTATGTTTATGTTTATTTTTTATTTTATTTTTATTGTTGTTTTAAGAAACAAACATTTACAAACAGTTAACGAGTGTTGATTCATATATTCACTGTACCACGTTGTTTTTCAAAGTAGCGCAAATCATATTCATTACTAAGAATAGATGTTAGGCATTACGTAAAGTGGCTAGGGATTCCATAGAATTCCCAAGCTTAGTAGTATACTAAAAAATTATTCGAGACATTTTGTAGTCTGCTTACAAACGCCATTTATACAGTAAGCATTCACTCGTTTCTTGCTTTGTTTATTGTAACATGTATATAAAACATATCTATGATAATTACCCTGGGCCAAACGGACAGTGGGTTAAAGAATGAGGCTAGGTTAATATTTCTGGGAGAAATAATGACAGGAAGGGAATGATAGGAGGCAATCAACAGGGGTTAAATAACTAACATACTACCGATCTCACAAGAAGACACACACAACTGCACTAGTCATACGACAAGCTTTTGTAAGTATGTTAATACATTAACTAGCCACAGCAAGTATTTGCCTTGAAGGACATACTTTTTCGTTCCTTCATCAAGAAAATTATGGTTTTAGTCGTTTACCCTGTTTGGATTTCACTTTCTGTTTTAATTATCTGAACCGGAATTGAGTTCAGAACCTCATGTAGGGGCCTACTTGTTTTAATTGACAAAGTATACCGTGAACAGCTATTCCAAACGGCTCTCCACACAGGTATTGAAATGTGAGACTAGTATCTGGTGCATTGGCATTGTTAAAGGTTCACAATTCTTGTCTCCAGATTATAAAAAGTTAAATTTGTGACTTTTCACCCCTCCTGCACTACACTCGAGGTTATAAAGCTATGCCTCAGTGGCCGACCCGGTAACACATTTTTACCTCTTTTCTACGAAATGGGATCGCCCACGTCTTGCACTGACCGGATTTTCGGTTTGACAGCGACACCTTGACAATTTATGTTTTCCGCTTTTAGTTATTTTTTATTAATGTACTGTATATACATTTTGTTTGAGACTAACACACCTTTATATTGGGATGGGGGTGGGTTAAGTGTCATTGGCGGTAAGTTTTTGTACATGCTCTTCTGTAGTCCTGATGAGTAAAACGAATAATGCTTACATTATTAAATAAAAATATCATATGAAGATATTATTTTGCTTGTAGTAACGATTTTAAATTGTATCTGTAAAACAGATATCTGTAAGACATTTATGGTTTGAATGATCTTTTTGTAACACTAGAAATTCAGACAATCGGAAGCGAATTGTGAGCGACAAGTCTGAATCGTTTTCCCACTATAGTGAAAGTCTGGGGTGTATATTATTGTTACCTTGTTAGTCCTCTTTGCTCCTTTGGGCATCCACCATTTCCTTCCATTTCTTCCTATCCCCGGCTATTAATTTTGTCATCTCCTAAGACATCCTTGTTGGCTTCAGTTCTGTCTTGGGCGCCCTCTTTTCCGCTTTCCCTTGGGGTTCAACTCAAGCGCTTGGCGTGTAACATTTGGGTGAGCCTTTCGCAGTGTGTGACCTACCCAGCGCCACTTCCTCCTTATTTGCACACCCAAAGGCTCCTGCCTAGCTTTCTACCATAGTTCTATGTTCGACACTTTGTCCTGCCATCTTAGTTTCAATATCTGTCTAAGGCATCTATTCATGAAATTTTGTATCTTTGCTGTGCTTGCTTTGGAGACTCTCCATGTCTCTGCTCCATACAGCAGAACTGCCTTGACATTAGAGTTAAATATCCTAATTTTTATGGTAATGGAGATGGCCGGACTTTTCCATATTGGTCGCAGGACTGTGAAAGCGCAGCAGCCTTTATTAACTCTAGCACGTATGCCCTCCTCTGTGCCTCCCATTTTGCTAATCTTTCTACTAAGGTAGACACACTCTTGCACATCCTTTACCTGTCTTCCGTCTATTGTCACTGGGGCCTCCTGGTTATTGCTAATTCTCATCACTTCTGTCTTTTCTTTGTTGATCTTGAGACCTACGCGCAGAGAGATGGCTCCTAATGCATCAACTTTTTCTTGCATGTCTTGTAACCTGTGCAAGAGTAAGGCAAGATCATCTGCAAACTCCAGGTCTTCTAGTTTCCCCGTGAGTGTCCACTGTATACCTTTTCCAGAACTGGCATAGGCTGTGCGTGTCACCCAATCGAGAACCACTAAGAAGAGGAGGGGCGACAGCAGACATCCTTATCTCACACCTGTGTTGACCTGGAACTCTTTAGACAGTTTTCCAGCATGGCTAACTTGGCATGAAAATCCATTGTAAAGTTGCTGGATTATTTCCACTATCTTAGCAGGTACACCATAGTGTCTCAACAGATTCCATATTGTTTGCCTATCCACACTATCAAAGGCCTTCTCAAAGTCAACAAAGCATATGTAAAGCAGGGCTTGCCATTCTATCGTCTGTTCTACAATAATTCTAAGAGTAGCTATTTGATCTGTACAAGATCTTTCCCTTCTGAATCCTGTTTGTTCCTCTCTTAGCTTAAGGTCAACCACCTCTTTCATTCTGTCCAAAATAACTCTGGTAAGGACTTTACTTGGGATGGACAACAAGGTAATGCCCCTACATTATCCACACTGAGATAAGTCACCGTTCTTAGACAACTTCACAAGGAGGCCCCTCTTCCAATCGGTTGGGATCTGCCCTGTGTTCCAGACTAAGTTAAGTAATTTATGAAGTCGATTTACAACTTCTTCTCCACCTTGCTTTAATGACTCTGCTGGGATAGTATCTGGTCCTGATACCTTGTCACTCTTCAAACTATTTAAGGTGTTGAGAATTTCCTGTCTAGTGATTTCCTCGGTATTGATGTTAAGGGGTTCCCCTGGCTCCAAGTCTGGTGGATCTTGAGGTGCTGGACCGTTTAGTATTTCCTGGAAGTGCTCTCTCCATCGTGCCAATTGTTCCTCAATTAGGTTGTATATTAAGTGTAATATATGTACCAAAGGTGTGCAACCAGTCAGTTATCATATTGGACGTATTCGACCACATGGGTAGATGTACTTGACGAACATACACGAATACATACTCGAGCACACACAGTCTCTCTCTCTCTCTCTCTCTCTCTCTCTGTCACTTGCTCTCTAATACATACATATATATATATATATATATATATATATATATATATATATATATATATATATATATATATATATATATATATATATATATACAAACTCTGCTAACAAGCATCAAATATTACCAGCATCATATATTAAAACTATACATTAGAAACCAACACCACATATCAACATCAAAAGTCCAACAACGCAAGCCATCATCACAGACCAATATCAAAACACTCATTTGACTGATGTAATAAACAACAATTAGAATAATTGATGAATGAAAACAGATATTTATTTTACTTTTTAAAGTTTTATGAATGTATTTAATATTTTTAAAACTCTACATAAAACATTTGGATTCAATAACTCTAAAACTATCTCAACTTTTAAAACAATGAATTCGCCCAGTTAAAAGTGTTAGTTCACAAACAATCTCCAAGGTGGGTTTCCTAACTTGCAACTGAAATGGTTTTGACAATGGTCCCGTCTAGCTCGTTACTGGCGATCCAGTTATTCCAGTTGAATTGGTACGCGTTAAATCCAGGCTCCTGTGTTTGAAATGAAACAGTTGATAACGATGATTTAATATATATTTTTTAATGTAGTAGGTAAAATACATTTCCTGTTTAAGACCTTATGATCCACAGGGCAGAAGAAGTTTAATTAAAAAGTTTCTAGCCCTAGGCATTTGGAGGAATGGTGTGCTAAGCACTATGCCCAGCCGTTTTTAGTTTCCCCAACATGAGTTAGGTACCCATTAGAACTGGGTGAACTCGGGTCAATCTGTAGTCTTGAGTCTGGACCAAGATCCGACCTCGAGACCATAGGGTCAGTAGTCTAGCGTTCCACCACACCACCATGTATTAATCATATTAAGACTTTTGTTGTAATCAGCTCCTTTGCTTCCATTTTACAAATGGGATAGATAAGAGTTTGTCCAACTCATGAACCAAACCCTATCTTTAGGATAAAGCCGATGGCAGGCAGCAGGAATACAACGGCCACACAGTCTAGCAAAAAAAAGTACTAAGGCAGTTCTCTTCCATTAAACTATCTCTAGTAAATTTTTTTCCACAACTATAGATATCTTAGTGTTAAAAACAAAGTAGCAAATCGTTTTTGCGTATAATTATAAAAATTAAGAAATGTTATGCCCAATGGTTGCTCAATGTAAGCTACTCAGATTAACGTACCTGAATATGTTCATAACCCGGTTCCACGTTCTGATATATGCGCACCTGAAGAAAATAGCGGAATAAAATATTCAACACAATAAAACAATTCAGAATCCCTAACATAGGCCACGGTTCTGTTTGTCAGTTTCTATACCTCTGTGTAAGGGTATTGTGGAGGGTGGGTTTGTGGTCAAATCCTGTAAATCGTTTTTGACACATAGATTTTGTAAATTTTCAAATAAATTCGTTTCCATAGATTGTCCATCTAATTAGATGCTAATACGTAATTAAATGTCGGTTCCAAGATAACTACTGTAATTAACATAAGGGAAATCAATATGGTTTAGTACTAGCAACCCCTCCCCCCCCCCCATCAGTCAGGGGACTGAAGTGAACTCATTTTCTTCATAACTGACGGTTGGCTGTGGGCAAAGTGACTTATAGGGCGGATGAAGTAGAGTTCATCTATTGTTAAAAACCTATTATATTATTTTTAAAATTCGTAATTTCTAAAAAACTATTAAATATGTCAAACCTTCATGGCTATTTTGCTTCAAAACACTGAAGTTCAGATTTAAAAAAATTTCTTTGCAAAAGCCATGGTCTCTAAAATGTTTATACGAATTGATGAACGACAAATGACATTTTCAAAACCAAGGACGATGTATTTGGCAATTCATATAAACAAAATAAACTAAATGTTAACCCATCAAAGTGAATAATACAACATGATACTCACATCTCTTAGAAACCAGCCTGGTCTCCACATTTTGTTGTCATGTCCAATCGTAATTGATCTTAGACGTCCTACATTTTCTGCACTTACCTGGAAAAAATTAATCCAATTTCATATATTAGAACAATCAATCTTTTTTATTTTATACTGTCGTTTAAAGATACTAGGATTTGATAATCTGGGCTATATTAAAAAGAATGTTTAGAAACATTTAATTTGTTGCATTTTTGTATTGTATGTCAATCACAGTACTACACGCTATAGTATATTGCTGTTGTAGTTGTATGCACATTGTAATCACGATTGCAGGTCACTATTTGTTAATATGCTGCAGTAAAGGATACAATCATTTCGTATCATTATATATATGCCCATTTTATTCAATTATTAGTTTTGTATAACATTAGGTAGTATTTATGCAGTATTAGAGAAACCATCAGTTGAGGGAAACTGTCCGTTATTACTAATCTCTCACTTCCTTAATACTGTCTTAACTGACCAACCCACTCACTGTCCCAACTGACCAACCCACTCACTTCTCCAACTGACCAACCCACTCACTGTCCCAACTGACCAACCCACTCACTGCCCCAACTGACCAACCCACTCACTGCCCCAACTGACCAACCCACTCACTGCCCCAACTGACCAACCCACTCACTGCCCCAACTGACCAACCCACTCACTGCCCCAACTGACCAACCCACTCACTGCCTCAACTGACCAACCTACTCACTGCCCCAACTGACCAACCCACTCACTGCTCAACTAACAAACCCACTGATTACCCCAACTAACCAACCCACTCATTACCCCAACTGACCAACCCACTCACTGTCCCAACTAACCAACCCACTCATTACCCCAACTGACCAACCCGCTCACTGCCTCAACTACCCCACCTACTCACCGTGAACGAGTCGAGGCTGCCCCTCTCAAATTTGTCTCCCTCATCGTCTGGTAGACCTATCCTGTCGGTAGAACCTCTAGCCCCGTGCAGGATAATGTAAATTCTTGCATCTGTCCCAGCCCCCGCAACATCACCTGTTCTCACATTTATTCTGTACAGGATATGCTCTGTATATCCTGGTGACAAATATTATCATAACTTTATTATTGTATACAGATAGAGTTTAAACAAAATTGTATTTGTGTTTATTTGGGTATATATAATAAAGATTGACCATGTTATGTTTCTCTTTATCTTATATGTTTGATACCAATGGTATTAGAAAATATAACATTTTAAAACAAAACAATAAAAATTACATGTTTGATTAAAAGTAATTTTTTATAATCTTTCAAAACTAACCTGAGTGAAACAACATCAGCATACAAAGCAAACCTAAGGACGATGTGATGCTCATCTTCTTTGTGTAGCTGTTGGAAGCGGTCTTACAGTCGTTTTGGCTTTCAATCCAGTGTAAATGATCTGGCCCTACAGACAAGCTTTATACAGTGACAGGCGAGAAAGGTTCAGGATGTAAAGTTGAGTGCTCTGTTTTTATCATACAGTAATTGCCACTTCAATTTTAAGAAATGCGTACGTCAACTTGTTTTAAATATTTCATCAGCGACGCTGCAAAATGTGCTTATCTAGTTAGCGATGCTGTAAAATGGGCTTACCTAGTTAGCGATGCTGTAAAATGGGCTTATCTAAGTAGAAAATTAAATTATTTGATGGGAGACCTCTAAAATGTTGGTGGACAAAATTTATTTAATAATGAGACGTTCGGTAAAAAAAATGTAATACTTACACAGAACCATGTAAGCTACAAAATACTAATTCATGTTCATGTTCATATTCATATTCATGTTAAAATTTTCGTATTTTTGTTTGTGTTAGTGGTTGTAGTAGTGAAAAGTTTGAGAAGCACTGAGTTAGGAAAATTTTGAGAAGCACTGTCTTAAAAGAAAGTTTAAGAAGCACCGCATTAAAAAAAAATAATTGAGAATCACCTTGTTAGAAAAAAAGGTTGAGAAGCACTGACTTTGGAGAAAGTTTTAGAATCACTGAGTTAGAAGAAAGTTTGAGAATCACCGTTTTGGAAGAGGATTGAGAACTTCAGAATAAAAAAAAAAGCAACGCATTAATCATTAATGGCCTTGAAAGTGAAGTACGTTACCCAAATGTTAAGTACTTTGTTGACCTATGCAAAAAAAAATATACTTAAAAAGAAAAGGGGATCTCCCTATGACCCAGATGCACTTAAACAAGTTTATATTTTGCTAAAGGATGTCTTGTATAGCTGAATATGACAGAATATTTTCGGACGGCGTTGTTGGGTGGGAAATCGTTATGTTTCTTATCTGCCGAAAACATTTGGACAGTGTGTGAGTGGGAAGGGGAGGGGTTTAGTTAAACATCCATTGGTCTCCTATAATCAACCTATAACGATACATTGATGTGTCAGGTACATATAGCTCACGAAATTCGTCATTCTATGGGGAATATTAAAAAGCTAAAAATATAAGAAATAAATTGCATCTCGTATTTTGTCTAGGTTTTGTATGAAATGTAAAGCGGGTTTAACCCTAAGCACAACCTAAAAATGACATTACCTCAAGTTTAGGTAATGAGTAAATTTATATTTTTTATTTTCGTTTCTATTCTTTACTAAGAAGAGTTGCTAGGCATTCCTTAAAAGGCCTTTAGAGATTCTTAAGCTTAGTTGTATACTGTAAAAATTATTCGAGATATTTCTTAGTTTGCCTACAAATACCATGTATACAAAAGGCATTCGCTTGTTACTTGCTTTGTAACTTGTACCACACACACACACACACACACACACACATATATATATATATATATATATATATATATATATATATATATATATATATATATATATATAAAACATATCGATAAAGGTGTAATTGCCCTCGGGCAATCAGACAGTGGGTGAATTAATAAGGCAGTTGTGCGCTGACGAAGACCACGGGTCGAAACGTCCATAGCAAATGTAATTGTCTGTAACTTGTGAGGTAACTAATATTATCTGTTTTATTAGTAATCTATGTATATAAAAAGCAATGTATGTATGTCTGTCTGTCTGTCTGTTTGTTTTTTATGTATTACTACACCGATCCTAGGTGCGCCAAACTGGTTTGGAAAAAAGTTAAAAGCTCATTTTAGCTGCAATTTTGATTTATAAATCTAAAAAATATTTGGGGGATGGGGAGGGGTCGCTACCAATGGCGTAGCTAGGTCGGGTTTTACACGGTGCGGCACCTTATGGTGTCAACTCCCCTCACCATTTTTTTTTCATTTAGTTTTGCAGTTGGTGCCACTCCCCCCCCCCCCCCCCATATCTGGTTGTAGCATTGTTTTCTCTATAGTTTTAAAGTTAGCGTCATGCTGTTTTTAAACTATAATTAATCATTAATCGTCGAACTGGCAAAAAACATTTATTCTATATATCTTGTAATTTTTTTGGCTTGGTGTCACCCCCTCCTAAATGGTGTCACCTAGTGCGGTCCGCAACCCCCGCCCACGCCTCACGACGCCTCTGTTCGCTACGCCTCTGGAATAGTTAGAGCAACTTTGTTTTAAAATTGCATAAAAAGATATTAAGTTGCAGTGAGTAACGGTTTTAAAAATGTAATCTGTTAAAGAAAGTATGTCCAGTTATTTAATGTTTTGAATGATCTTTGTGTAACACTATAAAATCAGACCAACGGAAGCCAATTGTGAGCGACCAATTTGAATTCTTTTTCCCCAGCTTTGCTCATTAATTGTAGTCAGAGTCTTGGGTGTTTATTATATGTACGAAGGGTCTAACAACTACATTGCCGACATATAGGACGTATGCTATAAATATGTTAGTATTGAAAACAATGTAACAAATAAAGTTTTTGCGTATAAATATAAACATTAAAAAATATTATGATTAATTGGTGTTAGTAGTAAGTTACTCAGATTAACGTACCCTATAACCAGAAGGTCCTGAGTACAGATATATTTTCACCTGAAGAAAGTAGAGGAATAATATATTCAACACAATAAAAACTACATTTAGAAGCTTTAGCTTAGGCCACGTTTCAGTTGCTGGGTTTCTATATGGTGCAAAAATCGCAATCGAGATTTTCAAAAATCTCGACGTTCTAGACCTCTCTGAGTCGGAATAACATTATTTTCCAATCTTGTCCGTATGTCTGTATGTGTGTGTGTGTCTATCTGTCGGTCTGTCTGTATGTGTGTCTGTGAATACAATAACTTGAGTACCGTTATAGCTAGGTTGATGAAATTTTATATAAAAGTATAACATTACATTTTATTATGTTTATTTTATTCTACTTTCAATTTTTTTAAAAGTCTATAGATGAAATTTCACTTATGTGCAAAATTCTTTGTTATATATATAATTTCCTTTGAAGTAAAAAATAACAAACAAATAAATTTATACCGTACTAAAACGCAAACCATAGAACGATGTGATGCTCATCTTATTTGGTTAGTTGTTGGAAAAGGTCTTAAAGTCGTTTTGGCTTCAATCCAGTGTGAATGATCTGGCCCTACAGCCAAGCTTTATACAGTGACAGGCGAGAAAGGTTCAGGATGTAAAGGCCGCTGAGTGCAAAGTTTGTTTTTATCATAAAGTATTTGCCACTTCAATTTGAAAAACTTCGCACGTCAGCTTTTTTAAGTATTTAATCAGCAATACTGTAAAATGGGCTTATGTAGTTAGCGATGCTGTAAAATGGGCTTATCTAGTTTAAAAAAAATTATGTTGTTGGGAGACCTCTCAAATATTCTTTGGCAAAATGTATTTAATAAAGACATGTTTATGTAATTTAAAAAAAAATCATGTTATGTTTAATGACGTGTTTGTGTTAATGTGGTTTGTGGTTGAGAAAAGTTTTAATAGCACTGTGCTAAAAGAAAGTTTGAGAAGCACTGTTAGAAGAAAATTTGAGAAGCTCTTTTAAAAAGAAAGTTTCAGAAGCACTGTGTTAGAAGAAAATTTGAGAACCTCTAAGCTAGAATAAAACAAGCAACGCATCATTTTTTTAAGGCAGCTCAAGTGACGTACGTTACCCAAACGTTAAGTACTAAGAGTATTTGTTGACCAATGGTAAAAAATCTGCTTTAAAAAAAGGAGGATCTTCCTATGGCCCAGAATAACTTAAAACAAGTTGATAATTGGTTAAAAAGTATGTCCTGTTTTTATAGTAGAATATGGCAGAATAATTAGGGACGGAGTATTTCAGAGTCGTAGCGACCGATTCTTGCACCCGGGGCAAACGCTCAATTTTGGCAATTCCGCCCACCCCTTTTTAAGAAGGTTGTTCACGTTGGTAATAAGATTTTAAACGCTTTTTACTCGTCATTTTATCTTAACAGTATTTAATTTGATGACACAGTTGATTTAGAAAGCTGTTTAAACTGTCTGGAATGTTAAGTTTTTTTTTTTTTTTTCAAACTTTGACTGTGTATATTTCAGTAATGCAACTTAGTATATGCTCAGAGATAAAACTCCAAAATTAATTTGATAGTAGCAGAGCCCCTACGGCAGCAAGATCAGTAACTCTGGCTTTCTTTCAGAACTTCTAATGATTCGCTTTTTTTCTGGGCTATACAGGCAAAGGTTGAGTGAGGATTCAAAGGCTGGCAACCCATCATCTTTTTATCTAATACCCTGGCACGCACCGAGAGAATCTCACTTCTATTTCCATTGACTCCCGTTCCAAATTTCAGTCTAATCCAGATTATGCTAACATTATTCAGTCAAATAAGTCATAATAATACAAAATAAATGTACCATTCAAAAAACTTTAAAATACAACTGACAATATACAATTATTTTTTATTTCCAACAATGAATACAACAAAGTCCACGCTACTTTCCGTGAATGTGGAAATGACCCAGCTGTAAAGGACACGAAAAGTGATTCATGTAATGCTGGCAGCAGCTCTGAACATTTTTGGCATGGGTATTTCAATAAAATTAAATACAATTCAGAGTTCGCTTTTTTTCGCCATGATTTGCAATAATAGGTTGAGGTCTTACATTGTTTTTGTATGTCCAAGGACAGGTAGAGTGTGTGAGTGGGAAGGGGGGGGGAGTGGGGTTGAGTAATGCTTCCATTGGTCTCTCATAATTAACCTGTAACCATGTAATGATGTATTAGTTATATATAGCACGATACTTGTCGTTCCATGGGTTATATTAAAAAGCCAAAAATGTAAGAAATAAATTATATTTCATACATTCTCTATGCATTATAACCCTAAACACAACCTAAAAATGAAGTTACGTTAAGTTTAGGTTATGCATACATTTTTATTTTTTCATTTCGTTTTAATAACAAACATTCACAAACCATTATTGAGCGTTGATTCCTATGTTCAAACTGTTCAAACTGTTGCAAAGATGTTGGGACATTCCGTAAAATGTATAGGGATTCCTAAGAACTACTATAAAGATTATTCGAGTAATTTCGTAGTCTGCCTACAAACGCCATGTATACAATAGGCGATCACTTGTTATTTGCTTTGTCACACATAACAAGTGTATAAAACATATCTAAGATGGGGTAATCAATTACTCTGAGGACAGGGGTGAAATAGTAAGGCAGGGGTAATACATCTGGGAGAGGTAATGGCACGAATGGAATGCCATGAGTCTATCAACAGGGGTTAATGAACTAACATACTACCGATCTCACAAGAATACACATACAACTGCACTAGTCGTAAGACAAGTTCTTTTAAGTATATCAATACATCATTTAATGTTAAAAATAATTATATTCTATAATACATCGATATGATTTATTTTACATCGATATAAATGAATTGTATTAAATAACCACGGGTGCAGAACAAGCTAATGGCTAAGGGGGGTCATCCATGAATGACGTCACGCTTGTTTTGGACGATTTTTACCTCCCACCCTCCCCTCCGCCTTTTTGGGAAACTTTGTAAAACAATATTTGTCAGTAATTTCTTTGGGACAGTACAACGATGTAAACCACAAGATTTCTTTTCATGCAGCTATTAAGCACATAGTGCTAGACTGGTGTTAAATCATGATACCATTTATAAAGCGTGTACGTTTACAACACCTTTTAACAGGTGTATTAGTCTGTTATACTATAATTATCATTAAATTTAAAAAAAAAACCCACGTTTTCTGGTTGAACTAAAAAGTAGAAAATAAATGCTATACATCACAATAATGCAAGCAATCACTCTACTATAAGCAATCGCAAACTGCGTGCGCATTATGACAAAAAATGAAAAACGTGGGGCGCCGAAGTAAAAGTAAAAGAAAATCACGGCGCCCCACTTTTATTTAAAAATTACAACACATATACAAACACAACTGATGTAGCACTTCTATTTAAATGTACTTATTGGCGAACTGCGTAGTGCCGGAGATTTATTTACAAGCTTAACGTCCAACATCACGATAAAGTAAGAGTATCTTGACAGGTTGGGCGATAGTGACTACGATTACAGATTATATGAAAATGTAGAAAATTTAAATTAACTTTATATTAATATTTTATTTATATTAAATTTGACTAAGGCTACATTTTCTATTTAAAAATACAACCCAACTTAAACCCAAAGTCATCGCAATTACCGCTCAAGTGTTGTATCGTTTGAATTAGTTTCGAATAGTTAGCAATTATCATAAGGTAATCGACCCATTTAAACTGTTGGGTGTATCAAGCTTAATATATTGCAACCGAGATAACAGTGGCGCTTTAAATACTTTAGTTAAAAGAAAACAAGTAAAGAAGAAAATTAAAAATTTATTGCGAGAAAGGAAAAAATTGAAAGACAGTTCAGATCGCCGACAAACATCAACCAAATTACGTCATTCTGGAGACATATTTTTCTAACTTCACGCCTTCACCTTCGACAACAACACAACCACAGGTCGAAGTGTTTGAAGATACCAAAGTATAAAATATTCAAGCGACCACATTATCTCATATGCAGAATCAAGTCGTCGAGACTCAAGACCATAAGGTGTTGTCCATACCTATTTTAGAAGACAACCATTTAGAAGACGATACTGACAGAACAATGCCTGTCAAAATTATTGTAACACTCACTCAATGGGGATGCTTGTTGTGTTTAAAAGGGCTGACCCTGAGATTTAGGACACACTGAAACGACGCTGTTGTCAACTACTGGCTTTATTGACATTACATCATGCCATAAACTGCGATGTAGAGCAACAGTAGAAAACAGTGTAGAAAACAGTAGATCACAGCAAAACAAAAACCAAAGAAGACGACGACTGTAGCCCTTCATTAGGTCTACATGTTCTACCTATACACAACGTCACCCTCCGTGTCTACATCACCCTTGGGTCTAACTGACACGGCTACAGGCACGAACTACCCATAATTCCATGTCAAATGACATGGGACACGGGTAAAATCGCTTACCGAAGAGCATGCAAAAAAAAAATTACATCAACAGTTGCGGTCCAACAGGGGCCGCAACCCAATGAATTGCAAACTTTATTACTTATCCCCCTTGGCTGGTAACCATTTTAGTTACACTATATTCGATGCAATTTTAGAATATCCTAAAGATCCATTGTGTTTTGTGATACACCCTAAACACCGGATTTAGTACGTGCATTACTTGAGTTTGGTCCTTGTCACCATGGCCTTCCGTTTATCCAAACCTGTCCACTTTGTATCGCTTGTTTCTCACTTTATCAATAAGCAGTGCCGGAGCAGAAAGATCCTTCGGCCGTCTTAAAATTCCTGAAAACATACATCCATTCTACTATGAAGGAAGACAGGTTGTCTAGCTTAGCCCTGATTGAACTGCAATTCACATTTGATGTTGAATTAAAAGAAATAATTTATCATTTTGCTAGAAATAAACCTCGACGATGTTGTAGTTTTATTAAACGCTCTAGAATACAGCATAGAACGAAATTGTTATTTAATGCGTTTATACAGGACATTGTAAGTAATGTTTTTCTTTTTCCAATTTAATTTAAAGTGAAGACCATTTTGTAAAACTGAATATGCAATAAAAAAATACCTGCATTTACGCGTGTTTTGCATTCCAATTTCTAGAATAGACATAATGTTATTGTATATATATATATATATATATCAATATATATATATATATATATATATCAATATATATATATACATATATATATATATATATATATATATATATATATATATATATATATATATATATATATATATATATATATATATATATATATATATTTATTTATACATGAGCATAGAACGTGTGAAAAATTTGGCGTCTTTTTGTGCTATTTTCGCTCCCCCTACACCAAAAACCTGAATACGCCTCTTGTAATAAAGTTGAGCAATAGGTAAAGCTGATAGAATCAGGTCAAAGGACGTTCCATAAGTTTGGTCACACCTGGTCTAACGACGCCAAAATAATTACCTGCAACGATTTGAGATAATTATCTCCCGGTGGTCGTATTGATCACTTGAGCCCTGAATACATTTGAAACTATCAATGGCAGGTCATAGGTCAAGCTAAACCCTACCGCTGGTCATAGGTCTTGATGAAGCTAAACCCAAAGTCTGAACCCAAATTAGAACTATATCAGTAATAAACGTTAGTTACATAAATATTCATAGTGACCTTAGATAAAAAGTTACAGCTGCCTTCGTATCACTAGAATTAAGTCTAAATAGAAAGTTACCAACGTTGAAGTAACAGAACATAAAAGACTAACTATGTAGCAGTAATGCAGACTAGAATGTAAACTTCAGTGGCGCAGCCGGGATCGTCTCATGGGGTTCAAATTTTCTCCAGCATTTTATATATATATATATAATTATATATATATATATATATATATATATATATATATATATATATATATATATATATATATATATATATATATATATATATATATATATATATATATATATATATATATATATATATATATATATATATATATATATATATATATATGTATATATATGTATATGTATATGTATATGTATATGTATATGTATATGTATATGTATATGTATATGTATATATATACATATATATATATATATATATATATATATATATATATATATATATATATATATATATATATATATATATATATATATATATATATATATATATATATATATATATATATATATATATATGTATATATATGTATATGTATATGTATATGTATATGTATATGTATATGTATATGTATATGTATATGTATATGTATATGTATATGTATATGTATATGTATATGTATATGTATATATATACATATATATATATATATATATATATATATATATATATATATATATATATATATATATATATATATAAACATATATATAAATATATATATATATATATATATATGTCATTGCTTCGCTATGATGTAAAATAAATTGAAAGTACTCTGAAGAAATAAGAAAAAAAACCGCACAATGTTGGCCGACAAAATAAAACAATTTATCATTTCAAATGAAAGAAAACAAGATACATACAATGAAAGCAACACAATCTTTTTGTAATCCTTGTAAAAAAACAATTCGGCATAACGATTACTAGAAAATTAAGACAAACGAACTAGTCTTAATATGTATATTTCTACAAATTTAATTGTAAATATCAAAACATATCACTAATTACTTTAGTATGTTATAAAAAATCTTAACTGTATTCGTTTTTACAAAAATATTTTGTCTACAATCAAAATCAAATATATTGTCATCATAAATGTTAAAAACTTACAGCATAATGTAAGTTTTTAAAATTAGAGTTGGTATAAAAGCTAAAAGCACTCTTTCCGATTTCTCTTTAAAACTATACTTAATAGTTGGAAGTCTTTAAATAATAGACAACGTGTATCTAAACCATAGGTCTCACAGTTCAGATCACACATTTTCTAATTAACAATTGTTTTTTTGTGTTCTTTAAAGATAATTTTTTAAAAATAATGATAAGGTATGGGTTGATCACTGTATTGCACACACACCTATTTACTGGTAATTGCAAAAATAATATTTAAAGAGTTTTACCTGTTTCAAAAGCTATTATTCTGGCGGCATGGTACTTTGGTACGTCATTACGCGTTTCCCCAAATGTACCAACAGATCAGTTGGGGTGGGTTGGGAGGGGGGGGGGGGTTCAACTTCATTCACCGCTGTCCGGTCACTTCATGTCAATTATCCTACCCAGCGTATACCTAGGTGTGTCCCGTTTTAGGTGGTGAAGTGGGGGTGGGTTGGGGGAAACCAACTCAGAGTTAACATAGCGTCAGTTTTCAGATGATGGTTCTAAACATACATATACAATTATACATATATACTGATTCGGAAATAGATTTAAGTAACAGTGGTATTATGACAGTAAAAAGAATTACAGAAGGGTCAATGGGGGTTGTATCCCCCCCCCCCCCCTAACCACCCCTGCCTACGCCACTGGTATACTTTGCAGTAGACGTAGCCAAACTTGAAAGTCAATCAATACAGTTTAATTAGTCTACCAGGTTACAAAGTGTTCGCACTTTACTTGCTTTTTGGGGTAGACTAAACACCGAGAAACAGCAAGATGAACCCTTTGGCAGCGATTTTATGTTTGCTCTCTCTGGCTGCATACATACAACCAGGTATTTCTCAGTTTTTATTGTATGGTAGTCCATCGTGTTTGTGATTATCTTGAAACTACATTTTGGTGAATAAATAAGTGAGAATAGTAGCTAACGATCTATATATAGCCTATTCTAACGCAATGCTACTCAGATATTTTATTTCTGCATATTTTAATTGTATCAATTGGTGTTGCTCGCCATGAAATGGAAAATAAGTAACAAGCGGTTTTCTGTTTAAATTTTTTACTCTGATGTGTATTTTGTTTGTATAACAACAACGTTATTGAAGAATGGAGGGTGCACTGTAAGTTAATTTTTAGATTACGTCAAAGAGCATGGGATGCTAATTTGAGCATAGCTTAATGCAATTATCTTTAATTTCTCTCAAAACATTTCATTTTGCATATATATATATATATGTGTGTGTGTGTGTGTGTGTATGTGTGTATACAATGCTCACTCTGTATCTTTATCCCCAGGGATTTCCAAAACAGTCCAATATAAGATTGTTATAAAAACAGGCGATGTAGAAAATGCAGGGACTGATGCCAAAGTTTTCATCAACCTGTTTGGCAACAAAGGCTCAACTGGCAACCTGATTTTACCTGGGCAGGTCACTAGTCAGTTTGAGAGGGGAGACACGGACACATTTACGGTGAGTTTACTGTGGATTGTCAGATTTCGTGTCAAGTTTGGCAAAACTTTGTGACATTAAAACTGCTTTTGACAGTTTAGCCTTTTATTAGATTTAACATATGCAACACATTCATTACACGTTCTACGTCTTTGCTCATTTTACTAAAAGGCGATTGAAACGTAGCGGGATCTTGTGGCATTATAGTTCCAACTACATTCACAACACATTTCACCAAACAAACAACCATAAATAACAACTCGATACAGGGAGCCGCATTAATTCCTTCAAAAATAGATGTACGAAAATAAAGTTTTTAGTCAAGAGCTGGTTTTTCAGGTATACGGCAAAGAGGTTGGACGGCTCTACGCCATACAGATAGGCCACGACAACAGCGGTGAAGCACCAGGATGGTACCTGGATTATGTGAGTTTAAACGTTTCTGAAAATATTTCAATTTAAGCTTACACTACAACATAACTCTCTCACCACAACTTAACTCTCTCACTACAGCTTAACTCTCTCACTACAACTTAACTATCTCACTACAACATAACTCTCTCACCACAACTTAACTCTCTCACTACAGCTTAGCTCTCTCACCACAACTTAACTCTCTCACTACAGCTTAACTCTCTCACCACAACTTAACTATCTCACCACAACTTAACTCTCTCACTACAGCTTAACTCTCTCACCACAACTTAACAATCTCACTACATCTTAACTGTCTCACCACAACTTAACTCTCTCATACAGCATAACTATCTCACCACAAATTAACTATCTCACCACAACTTAACTCTCTCACTACAACTTAACTATCTCACCACAACTTAACTCTCTCACCACAACTTAACAATCTCACTACAGCTTAACTCTCTCACCACAACTTAACTCTCTCACTACAACTTAACTCTCTCACCACAACTTAACAATCTCACTACAGCTTAACTCTCTTACCACAACTTAACAATCTCACAACAGCATAACTCTCTCACCACAACTTAACTCTCTCACTACAACTCAGATATTTTATTTCTGCATATTTTAATTGTTTCAACTGGTTTAACTTTTCATGAAATGGAAAATAAGGAACAAGCGATTTTATGTTTAATTTATGACTCTGATGTTTATTTTCTTTATATAACAAATGGTGTTTTTGAAAATGGAGGGTGCATGGGATGCTAATTTGAGCATAGCTTAATGCAATTATCTTTAATTATTCTCATAAGATTTCATTTTGCAATATATATATATATATATATATATATATATATATATATATATATATATATATATATATATATATATATATATATATATATATATGTGTGTGTGTGTGTATGTGTATGTGTATGTATGTGTGTGTATTCAATGCTCAGTCTCCCTCACTACAACCTAACTCTCTCACTACAACCTAACTCTCTCACTACAACTTAACTCTCTCACTACAACTTAACTCTCTCACTACAACTTAACTCTCTCACTACAGCTTAACTCTCTCACTACAACTTAACTCTCTCACTACAACTTAACTCTCTCACCACAACTTAACTCTCTCACCACAACTTAACTCTCTCACTACAACTTAACTCTCTCACTACAACTTAACTCTCTCACTACAACTTAACTCTCTCACCACAACTTAACTCTCTCACTACAACTTAACTCTCTCACTACAAGTTAACTCTCTCACTACAACTTAACTCTCTCACTACAACTTAACTCTCTCACTACAACATAACTCTCTCACTACAACTTAACTCTCTCACTACAACTTAACTCTCTCACCACAACTTAACTCTCTCACTACAACTTAACTCTCTCACTACAACTTAACTCTCTCACTACAACTTAACTCTCTCACCACAACTTAACTCTCTCACTACAACTTAACTCTCTCACCACAACTTAACTCTCTCACTACGCCTATTAGGTAGATTAATTAACTACAAATCAAAACAAGTCCCGCAACACACAGAAACAACAGATAAAACTATACAATAAAAACTGTCATGTTATGTCCCCTTAATATCAGTTTTTTTAATTAATTTATCGGGACTAGATCTATAGCATACTACTTGGCTTACCTATAGACGTCTAGCTTAGCGCCGGTATATGTAAGCCTCTGATTGTCATCATGTCTGTCCACTTTGCATCACCACTGTACATCACATGTTTGTGATATTCTTGCTGATATTCGACAATTACAATTAAATATAAAGTATAGACATAAGCATATCTATATTAAGAGACTGATTATTTCCCTTAGTTCGCTTTTCTTAATATTCCCGGTACTCTTATGTCAATTTGATTTTTTTTACAAGGATTAAAAAAAGCTGCTGTTGCGTTCATTGTTTTGGTTGTATTGTGTGTATTTTTTAAAAATTTGAGTAATAACTAATTTTGTGTTGTCAGCCTACATTGTGGTTTGTTCTTTTGTATTCTTCACATAACTCTTTGAATATATTTTACACCATATATATATATATATATATATATATATATATATATATATATATATATATATATATATATATATATATATATGTATATGTATATATATATCTATATATATATAAGGCGCCTTTTTCTCGACTCGCCTTTTTATCGGCTTTATAGGTAGCTATGTACTTAATTTGTCTATTGGATCTGATTTTTATTTCCTCTCAAGTATTTTAAATGAGCGCTTATAACGGCGCTAACAAAATTACCCTCTCACCACGTTATGTACCGTTGTATACACGCAGGGGATCTTACTCTAAATACCTTGGATAAGGGTAAGACATACCAGCAGTCACTTACTCAACTTACTGTACAAACCTCTTGGCTGAAGTTCGGTCTCTTATAGTCGCTGCTATTTATAAAAAAAGAGTCCATACTGCTCTGGTTTACACCAGACTCACTTTAGGGAAAGTAAAGATGGCTGCTCATATTACTGACTAGATTATCCCATCAAATGCCAAGATAACTAAAAAAAAACTAACTCTACTATGTTTACCATTTTAGAAAGGATAACGTCATTTAATTCATTTGAAGTTGATATTTAAATAAAAATTGATTGTATTTCCATGCACGTATATTGTTAATTTAATTTTTCTTGCTTTTATGAACCGGCAGGTTGATGTAATCCAAACAGTGTACGCATTTGGAAAATATCCTGTAAGTTGTTTGTAATATATTAAACTGTTTAAAATGTGTAATTATTATTACTACATTATTAAGATACTCATAGCATCCTGAAGGTCTAGGTCTAGGTCCAGGTCTAGGTCTAGGTCTAGGTCTAGGTCTAGGTCTAGGTCTAGGTCTAGGTCTAGGTCTAGGTCTAGGTCTAGGTCTAAGTCTAGGTCTAGGTCTAGGTCTAGGTCTAGGTCTAGGTCTAGGTCTAGGTCTAGGTCTAGGTCTAGGTCTAGGTCTAGGTCTAGGTCTAGGTCTAGGTCTGGGTCTGGGTCTGGGTCTGGGTCTGGGTCTGGGTCTGGGTCTGGGTCTGGGTCTGGGTCTGGGTCTGGGTCTGGGTCTGGGTCTGGGTCTGGGTCTGGGTCTGGGTCTGGGTCTGGGTCTGGGTCTGGGTCTGGGTCTGGGTCTGGGTCTGGGTCTGGGTCTGGGTCTGGGTCTGGGTCTGGGTCTGGGTCTGGGTCTGGGTCTGGGTCTGGGTCTGGGTCTGGGTCTGGGTCTGGGTCTGGGTCTGGGTCTGGGTCTGGGTCTGGGGCTGGGTCTGGGTCTGGGGCTAGGGCTAGGGCTAGGGCTAGGGCTAGGGCTAGGGCTAGGGCTAGGGCTAGGGCTAGGGATAGGGTTAGGGTTAGGGTTAAGGTTAAGGTTAAGGTTAAGGTTAAGGTTAAGGTTAAGGTTAAGGTTAAGGTTAAGGTTAAGGTTAAGGTTAAGGTTAAGGTTAAGGTTAAGGTTAAGGTTAAGGTTAAGGTTAAGGTTAAGGTTAAGGTTAAGGTTAAGGTTAAGGTTAAGGTTAAGGTTAAGGTTAAGGTTAAGGTTAAGGTTAAGGTTAAGGTTAAGGTTAAGGTTAAGGTTAAGGTTAAGGTTAAGGTTAAGGTTAAGGTTAAGGTTAAGGTTAAGGTTAAGGTTAAGGTTAAGGTTAAGGTTAAGGTTAAGGTTAAGGTTAAGGTTAAGGTTAAGGTTAAGGTTAAGGTTAAGGTTAAGGTTAAGGTTAAGGTTAAGGTTAAGGTTAAGGTTAAGGTTAAGGTTAAGGTTAAGGTTAAGGTTAAGGTTAAGGTTAAGGTTAAGGTTAAGGTTAAGGTTAAGGTTAAGGTTAAGGTTAAGGTTAAGGTTAAGGTTAAGGTTAAGGTTAAGGTTAAGGTTAAGGTTAAGGTTAAGGTTAAGGTTAAGGTTAAGGCTAGAGCTAGTGCTAGGGTTAGGGCTAGGGCTAGGACTAGGGTTAAGGTTAAGGTTAAGGTTAGGTCAGGGTTAGGCTTTTATCAATGTCTCGATTTAGTTTTAGTTTTGGATTAAGTTTTAGTCTGAGGTGAAGTTTTTTCGTCTTTGTCTTAAGGTTAGCATTAATTTTATATATAGGTATAGAGTTGGATTTAGAATCAGGATTCTATCTTGGTGGAGAGGGAGGGGGGTAATTCCCCAGGTGGATAATTGACTTGGTGTAATTGCTTTAGTGTTGGATTGACGGGGGGGGGGGACTGTCCGAGGATAATTAACGGGGAGGGGTAATGTCCTAGACCTGTTTTCGGTAGCCAAGGTTTTTGTTAATTGTACGGCCTGGCCTAAGCGGTAGAGCGCTATACTGCTAACCCGAAAGTCTCTCGTTCAAATCCGGGCCCATGTCATAAGAACGTCCCTGAGTCCACCCAGATCTGATAGGTTTCTAACTCATCTTGGAGAAAGTAAAGGCCGCTAGACAAAGTGCTGGTGAAAGTCATGTGTGCATTTCTTGGCTAAAGTCATGGGTAAATTGTTGGAATGAGGTAATTAAAAATTCTATATAAATCCATCATCGAATTGACATCAATATATTTTTGCGATGACCTATGTCCGCTCATATATTTCTAATCTGTCACTCAGATATATTCTGTTGGAGATATTTATTTTCTGAGACAAATATTTTTTAGAGCATAAGACTTGCAAATGTACGTAGGATGTACGTATGTCTGTAAGACAATGTTACAATTGCAACACTTCCTTACTTTTCTGCACGACCGGCTGTTGTCTGTAGGCCTATTCATGTTTGTATTCAGCAAGATCATGCATTTCAAGTCTTGTTAACTAAAACTAATCAATTTTGATACTCAACTTGCAGAGACCTAAAAACACCCGGTACATATTTAGAGGCTGGATCGCCGCTGATGAGGGTGACGGGTCACTGTCAAAGAGACTACACCATGGCTTGATCAGCTACCCTGATAACTAAATTTGTAGCAACTAATCAGAGGACGCAGTAATTAGATTTAAATAATATAGCATTGAAATTATTTTTTTTTTGATTGTTGTAGTCTGTTATAAAAGGTATTAAAATAAAATAAAGCAGGAAAAATGTGTCTAATATTCGAAGTTTGTTTGTTTGCTTGTTTAATGATGATGTAATATATTACTTTTTTAATCGTAGTAAGTAAATTAAAGTTCTCGTTTAAGACCTAATGACCTGTAGGGCAAGTGAAGTAAAGTTCATATGTTTCTTGACCACGGCATATGAAGGGAAGGTGTGGTCAAGAATATGACCAGCCGTCTTTACTTACCCTAACACGAGTTATGTATCCATCAGAGCTAGGTGGAATCAGGGACTTTATGTTGACTTGAACCCGATTTTTTGTTAGTAGCTTAACGCTCTAACTCTTAGGTCACGCCGTTTAATGCGTAAAAGAATAAATGAATGTTATGACTACTGGCTGCTAAAATTAAGCTGTTCAGATTAACATACCTGGCTATAGTCATTAGCATTGGCCACATTCTGATAAATGCGTACCTGCAACACAATAAAACACTACAGTATAGAAGCTTAAACTTAGGCCACGGTTTCTGGTTGTTTCTATGTCTCTCTGTCAAGGTACATTGTGAAAAGTGGATTTATGGTAAATCTTGTAACTCATTTTCGACACAAATATTTTTAAATATATTTTTAAATAAATTCGTTTCCAAAGACATCATTTTACATCTAATTAGATGTTAATTAGTGATTACATGCTTTAGTCACTAGTAAATCCTGTAACTTATTTTCGATACAAACAGTTTTTAACACATTTCTAAATAAATTCGTTTCCAAAGACAACATTTTCCATCTAATTAGATGTTAATTAGTGATTACATGTTTTAATATGGGGGCTGAAGTAAACTCATAGTTTTCAATCCTGACAAACGACCCTGGACGATGTTAATGGTCAGATTATTTTTACTTAGGGTTAAGTTAAAATTAAATAAGTTACCATTTTAGACCTAGTGATTTATGGCTAAAAAGACAACAACGAATATGCAAATTATTTATGGTTAAACTGTTTTGAAACACTAAAATTCTGATCTTTTTCCTCTTTGCAAAAGCGTTGCTTTCTAAAATGTGTTTACATTTTGTGAGTCCAATTATTTGTTCAAAACAAAAGACGACGTATTTGGTAATTTGCATAAAAAAACGAGAAAATTTACTCAACAGTGAATAATTCAACATAGTACTTACATCATCAAGAAACCAGCCTGGATTTCTGTAACTGTTGTCGTGCCCATTCGTAATTTATCTAAGACGTCCTACATTTTCAGCAGTGACCTGGAAAAAAGGGATTCGTTTTCATGTATTAGAATAAAATTATTTGTATCTTGTAGTTTATTAGTTCTTAACTGACCAAACCACTCACTGCCCCAACTGACCAACCCACTCACCACGAACGAGTCAGTACTGTGCTTCTCAAATCTTCTCCAGTCAGGGTCTGGTAGAGCTGAACAAAATTTTTACCTATTATTTCAGAATTAAAGCCAATAGGTTTCTTCCAGCCATAACATATACTAATAAAATAGAAATTAGTTAATTTTGAATATACGTAACCTAAAATATATGAATTACTTATTTAATAACCTGTTATTAAATGTTTTACAATTTTTGGCTTTTATAAACATTAGTAGATATCTGAGTCTTGTCGTTGATTAAAAGAGTGAAATTTTCCTAAAATGGCTATAGTTTATGAAATGGGCTGACAAAGTGACAAAGTATCGTCTAGTAGAACTAGCAAAGTGGGCTATTCGCTGATTACGTGTAAGAAGCAGTGTTAAAAAAATTGAGAAGCACTGTGTTAGAAGAAAGTTTGAGAAACAACGGATTAGAAGAAAGTTTTAGAAGTACTGGGTTAGATGACGTACTTTGTTAGAATAAAAACAAGCAACTCATTATTTTTTCACTGCCACTCAAGTGACGTAACTTACCCAAACGTTAAGTTGTAGGAGTATTTTTGACCAATTATTGGCGAAAAAATCTACTTAAAAGGAAATGTGGATCTCCCTGCGGTCGAAAATCACTTAAAATAAGTTTTAACAATTTTGTTAAAAATGATGTCCTGTTTATAATATCAAAATATAATTAGGATAATTAGGATAATTAGGATAATTAGGGGCGGCGTCGTTGCGTGGGAGAGCGCGTGGCCACTAGCTACAAATTTTCGATCTTGAATGCCAGTCAGTTTAGACTTAATATTAGCATTGTACAGAAATAAAACTCGCAAATCTGATAGGAGTGGAGCCCCACGGCATCACGATCAGTAACTCTTGCTTTTTTGCAACAGCTACTTATGATTAGCTCTTTCTTGGACTATTCAGACAAAGATCGAGAATACGATGCCACTCACCAGAGGATCCCACATCTATTTCCATTGTCTCCCGATACAAAAAGTTAGTCGAATCCAAAGTGGAACAACATTATTCAGTCATATGAGTCATAATAATACAAAATAAAATATACCATTCAAAAGCCTTAAAGTACATCTGCCAATATAAAATCAATTTTAAAATTGCTGAAAAAAATACAACCAAGCCCATGCTACATTTTTGTGATAGTAGAAATTGCCCAGCTTTAGAGGACACGAAAGCTTATACACTGAATTTGGTGCCCTGTCAAAACGGCCCGGGACAAATCGGCCCCGTCAAAACGGCCCCGTTAATACGACCCCGTCAAATCGACTCCCGACAAACCGACCCCGTCAAAATAGCCCCGTCAAAAGGGCCCCGACTTATTGGCTCCCGTCAAATGGGCTCCCGTCATATTGACTTGCGACATATAGGCTCCCGACAAATGGGCTCCCGATATTTAGGCTCCCGACAAATGGACTCCCGACATATTAACCCCTGACAAATAGGCTCAGGACATATTGGCTCCCGACAAAGCGGCTCCCGACATATTGGCTCCCGACATAAGGGCTCAAGACAAATGGGCTCCCGGCAAATGGGCTCACGACATTTTGGCTACCGACAAATGGGCTCCCGACATATTGGCTCCCGGCAATTGGTCTCCCAACATATTGGCTTTTGACAAAATGACTCCCGACATATTGGCTCGAGACCAATGAATGGCATGACCACTATTGGCATAAAAGCAACCATTGTGTCCTACCTCCAATACCACCATAACCTCTTTTTAATGCCCGAATGAAATTATTTTTTCATGAACCAACATTAATTCACAAACAAATCGAGCCCTTAACAGCTAAATTCCACCAATTCTAAAGTTTTGATAATGTTTAATTTACAACAGAAAAGATCTGTTGCTTAAAAGCGAGCACAGAAGTGTAAATGTATGATATACATGATGTTAACATGATAACAGCATTTTGTTTTGATAACCTACAAGCACAGTGGCGTAGCGAGGTCGGGTGTTACCCGGTGCGGCACTTAATGGTGTCACCCCCCCCCCCCCAGAGGCGTTGCAACCCTTCCCGGGGACAAACTTTCAAGTTTTCGATTTGCACCCCCCCCCAAACTTTTGATTTGCACCCCCACCCCCTCAACTTTTTGTCTATATATTTTGCTATTTTTTGCCTTTGTGTCACCCCCCTAAATGGTGTCACCCGGTGCGGTCCGCACCCCCCGCTGAGTTGGAACAGCCTATAACCGACTCAATTATGGATGTCATAGATAGATGACCCTTAAACTAAAACATACTATATTTTATAATAGATAAACTAATATAAAAATAAGGCCTGCCGAACAAGAGATGCATACGTTGTATTACATAAGAGTGTTGGATAAGCTAACTCTAAAGAATATTGATGAAGGGGTCCCACTGACAGATGTCATATTCAATGAGACCGCTTTGCCGGGAGACTTAGTCTCTACAGAAACGGTATTGTCAGTGCAGTGGCGTAGCTAAAATTTTTGGGCCCCTATGCAAAAATTACCTTCGTCAGCCGTTAGGCCAGTGGCGTCGCTAGGTCGGGTCTCACCCGGTGCGGCACTTCGTATTGTCACCCCCTCCCAGGAAACCAGGAAACAAAGCATATATATATATATATATATATATATATATATATATATATATATATATATATATATATATATATATACATATATATATATATATATATACATATATATATATACATATATATATATATATATATGTATATATATATATATATGTATATATATATGTATGTATATATATATGTATATATATATATATATATATATATATATATATATATATATATATATATATATATATATATATGTGTGTGTGTGTGTCGGCCTACATAGGCCTAAAATTTATATATATGCCACATACTGGTACACGTACGTGTTTAAGCTTTAATCACTGCTGACTTAATAGTAACGATGTTTATCTACAGTCTGTTTATAATACAGTTGGATGTAGCATTGTTTTCTTTATAGTTTACATTTACGTCGTGGTGTCACACCCCCCCCCCCCCCCTCTTGATATAATTTTCGATTTGTACTTAGAAGACTATTTAACTTTAACTAATGGATCTGGAAAATGGCATTTCATTCTATAAATTTTACAATTTTTTGCCTTTGGTGTCACCCCCCCCCCTAAATGGTGTCACCCGTTGCGGTCCACACCCCCCGCCTCGCCTTCGCTACGCCTCTGCGTTAGGCTACAGAGGAGTTAAACGAAGAGATCAACTTCTACTTACGATGGATATTTTTTAATATATAAATATTCTGAAGGCAACATTTTGTATTTTATATGTCCTGATTTTGTATTTATACTATATTATTATGCTTGCCTACTACTGCTAAAAAGTTAATTTAAAGGCTGATTCTCTCAATGTCTTGCACGACAAAGTGATATAGCCTGTAGTGTTATTATAACGATTGGGCTCTGTTTGACCCACAAACACTGAATCCCACTGCCGAAACGGTGGGGGGGGGGCTTTTTGGAACTTTTAACCTTTTTCTTTTTTAAAATTATTTATATGTAACAAATATTAACATTCCATTGTAAAAGTTTTAATTTTTTATGAGGGAAAAGGGCCCCTATGTGCCTTGGGCCCCCATGCCTTGCTTACGCTAGCTTTACGGTAGCTACGCCACTGTGTCAGTGGTCCTTTTGTCTGGAGCCAAATCGACAGGAGCCTTTTTGTCGGGAGCCAAAATGACGCTAGCCTATTTGTCGGGAGTCGTAATGACGGGGGCCGTTTTGTGGAGAAACTAAATGGCGGGAGCCTATTTGTCGGGAGTCGTAATGACGGGGGCCGTTTTGTGGAAAAAACTAAATGACGGGAGACTATATGTCGGGAGCCAAAATGACGGGAGCCTATTTGTCAGGAGCCTTATTGACTGGAGCCCTTTTGTCGGGAGCCTATATAACGGGAGCCTATTTGTCGGTAGCCTAAATGACGGGAGCCTATTTGTCGGGAGCCTATATGACGGGGTCCATATGTCGCTGGCCCTTTTGACGGGGCCGATTTGACGGGGTCGTTTTGACGGGGTCGTTTTGTCGGGGTCGTTTTGACGGGGCCGTTTCGTCATTGGCCGAATTGACGCCGCACGACTGAATTTATGTGAAATGCTGGCGCTAGTTTGAACACTTTTGACATGAAGAAATCAATGTTCCCTTATACGCAATGATACGTTCAGGGCTGTTTTTTTTTTGGTATCCTAAGCATTTTGACAGGGCCAGTGTCTGTGTGTGCAAGGGGGAAGGGTTTTGAGTTAAGCTTCCTGTAATCAAACATACAATGACATAGTGTGTATGTAAGTACTAAACCCATCATTCTATTGGATATATTTAGCCAAAAAAGGACAAGCATTCATTTAGAGTTTGTTTGTCAATTGTATAATATCTGTGATAGTTAATTAAATGGAGCAAGCTGACATGGCGAAGAGGTAATGACAGGAAGTCAGGAGCTAATTAACAAAGAGAATAAACTACCAATGTGCTTACGAAAACACACATATAATTACTATATTCGTAAGACAAGCTCTTGTAAGAATATCACTAAATCTTGTAATGTTAAAAATATTTGTATTTTATTATATATCAATATATTTTATTTTTACATGATGAATTATATTATTAGCTCCAATAAACAAATAAAAATATGTGTAATACGAACGTTTAAAAAACACTTAGGCACACTAAGCTAATGGCTAAAATTGCTTTATACAGCTTTAACTGTTACTTAAACTCCCCTTAATATAAATATTTATTCCAGCAGTTCCATGGACTAGCCAAAGTTGACCTCAGGTGCGTTGGCGTTTATGGTCTTGATCAGCATCCTGTCACCCTCATTAGAAGCCATCCAGTTAAAAAAGTTGAACCGGTACTTTGTAGTACCAGGTCTCTGCATATAAACAAAAAACAATTTTTTTAGTATCTACTTTTAGGGTTTTAGTTAAAAGAAAACATCTATCTATATATATAATTCTCTTCTGGGAGCCGATAGAAAACAAGCTGCAAGCGCGCCTTACAATCCCCTCTCTTCCTCTCTATCGCTACCTCTCCCCCACCCCCCACCCCCACCCCTACATGAGCTGTAGTTCACTCTAAATGTTTACATTTTACAATCATAGAGCCGAGTTTGGTGACGGCTATTAGGGGCAGATAATTAAGTTTGAAACGATTTTAAAATTAGGGGAGGTAACTAAGAGGAGGCTGCTTTCACGTGGGGGGGGGGGGGGAGGGGAAGTGGGTGTAGTGTTTTAAAGCACATATTTTCAGTGGCACAAATTATGAATTACTGAAAAGTAGAAAAAAACAACAACTACATAGCGGCATATGATACACCGTGGGTCGGCTCGTATATATAATTCTCTTCTGGGAGCCGTTAGAAAACAAGCTGCAAGCGCGCCTTACAGTCCCCTCTCTTCCTCTCTATCGCTACCACCCCCACCCCCTCACATGGCCTGGTGAGCTGTGGTTCACGCTGTTTACATTTTACAATCATAGAGACGGGTTTGGTGACTGCTATTAGGGGCAGATAATTTAGTTTGAAACGATTTTAAACTTAGAGGAGGTAACTAAGAGGAGGATGCTTTCACGTGGGCGGAGGGAGGGGGGGGGCGGGGGGTTTAGTGTTTTTGAGCAAATATTTTCAGTGGCAGCATTGATACTATCGAATTCACAAATCATAAATTACTGAAAAGTAGAAAAAAAAAAACAACCAAATAGCGGCGTATGAAACGCAGCGGGTCGGCTCGTAATATATAATACAACACAGAACCAACATGTAGACAAACTAATAATACATTCGAGCTGACCCGCGACGTAGTATACGCCGCCATCTATTTGTTGTATTTTCTGCTTATCAGCAATTCAAAATTTGTGAATTCAACACTACCCCCTCCCCTCTACGATTGTAAACATTAGGGGTGAACCACAGCTCACCTGACAGGTGGGGATGAGGGTGGAGGCTAAGTTGCGTTTCACCAAGTGAAAAAGATACCCTTTCTAACCTGACTTGAACTCGGATTCGAACTTGAGACTAACGGATTAGCAGTCCAGCTCTCTACCGCTAGACCACTCCGGATCTGATGAAGGACTGAGGAGTAAAACGGTGAAAACTGTCAAAATTTCATGTTATTTTTGTGCACGATTACAATACTTTCTCTATACTTCGTATATACGAGAAAGTAAAAATGTGCCTTATTAGACTTTATAAAATGAAATTTTGGCCCATTCGACTGCTGTAGGTACATTATCGCCCCTACTATTCGACTATTTGAAGGAGTATTACTGTATTCTCCATATTCGATTAATTGAATAGTTTATGGCCCCATATTCAACATATTGAAATAACATTATGGGTCCCCTATGTGAGCATTTAAAGAAGTGTAGTCGGCCATATTTTCGCTTATTTAAGTGAATGTTATACACAACCTATTTGACTATTTAAAGAAGCTTTATGTCCTTTCTAATATTAACAAGTATTATGTAATGGAAGTAGTTGGAGCATTCGCTCATCTTTTGTAATAAAGCCTGTGCAGATTTTATTTTTCTAAGCAACTGTGTGGATTAGTGACTGTAGAACAATCTCCGATGTAATAGATATATCTTTTCTACCAAAGCCTCTATTTACGAAAAAAAAAATTAATTTCGGAATTAAAAAACAACAATTCGGTGTGTTTTAGGTCGGACTTTGAGTCCAATCATCGGTCTACCTAGAGGGCAAGGTCAAATGTTTGCGCATGCGACTGCTTAACCGAAAGTTCAAATCCGGGTTTAATGCAAAATAACGTCCTAGCACTGATGAGTACCTGACCCACTTATGGAGAGTAAAGGAGCTGCTTGGAAGTAGAGCGGATCACACCATCCCTTTCTACGATGAGGTCACATACAACAGGTGAACTCTACTTACACCATGGACCGTAAGGTTCGATAGGAAACTTTACTTAAACAGAATGTCGTCCCCCTCCATCACCCCAACACCCTCATTGTGGATTCCGGCGACGTGGTAGTTCGGCCCTTGCTATTTGTATGTGTTTTTTTCTGCATTCATAACTTTAGGGGTCACCTATTTATATCGTCTACAAGGAAGGGAGATCGAGTAGGGGGTCCTGCATAAATTAAAATATTGTGGACGTCGCTTGACTGGAGTCGAATCGGTTCCACCTGAGTGACCACGAGTTAAATATAGCATCTATATAATTTTATATAACAATAAACAACTACACACTTAAAAAATATTGTGCAAATTATAAAATAAAATACTTAAAAAAAACTTTTTAAAAAACCACGTTTTTCTTGTGGACTAAAAAGTAGAAAATAAATTTTCATACATTTGATGACAAAAAACGTGGGTACGTTCACCATCAAATTTCCCGACCCATCTGCCCGACCCACGTTTTTTGTCATCAAATGTATGAAAATTTATTTTCTACTTTTTAGTCCACAAGAAAAACGTGGTTTTTTAAAAAGTTTTTTTTAAGTATTTTATTTTCTCCTTTTTAGTCCGTTGCTACACATGAAAAACGTGGTTTTTAAAAAGTTTTTTATATAGTTTATTTTCTACTTTATCTAATCACTTGATTAAGTATGACTTGACTAAGTGTTTTTAAATACACGGACTAAAAAAATCTTGAGCGACCGATACGCTTTAAACAGAGAAAGGGTGTAATTTACGTTGCTGGCGTGGAGATCTACTCACGAATCACGTGATCAAATCTCCCATAAACAAACAAATAAACGCGAAGCTGAGTTAAGGAAAACGTGTTTATGTGTATTTTAGCATGCCCAGCGTACCAACCGTGTCACCGTTAACAATGTGTTACCGTGTCCGTTCTCCTTTTTAGTCCGTTGCTACACATAAAAAACGTGGTTTTTTAAAAAGTTTTTTTTTAAGTATTTTATTTTCTCCTTTTTAGTCCGTTGCTACACATGAAAAACGTGGTTTTTAAAAAAGTGTTTATAAATACACGGACTAAAAATCTTGAGCGACCAGGATTCGAACCTGGGTTGTCGCGGCCACAACGCGAAGTACTAACCACTATACGATCACGGCCAGCGCGCTCACATCGATTGGGGCCGAAGTAACTGTGTCAATAGGCCTCCAGTCTTGTCGGTATCTTTAGAAATCATGTCCTCAATTTTATGGTCCTTGGGGCGTAATTAAATTAAGCTAATTACGGTCACTAATTGCTAGTTTTTATAATTGCATCTGAAATTGTTAGGCGAAAGTAGCATGCATGCCAAATTTCAGGTCTCTAGAGCAATCAGTAGTGGGCTAATTTTCGATGTCAATTTTAACAACAAACATCCAAACAACCAAACAAACAAACAAACGCGAAGCTGAGTTAAGAAAAACGTGTTAAAAAAACAATAGCATAAGAGCAAAATGAAATTGAAGACGTTCCTTTTTAAAATACTAAAGTAACGAACTAAAAATTTTAAGTTAACGCTGTTGAAATTCAAATTAGCTGTATAATATTAAGTATTAATTTATAAGGTTGCTTTGATAGTGAATTAAATAAATACTTGAGCATTAACGTTTTACATCATATACAGTCAGACTGAAAAAAAGTTGTTTCGCTTTAAAAATCTATTCAACATAGATCTATATTTAGTGACCACCTTTTTATAAAGGTTTTAAAATTTCTTACCGTATTTGGTTTCTAAAGATAGTTAACTCTTCAAACTAAAGTTTCTTGCACTGAAAGTGATAACTTCCCCTTAATATAAAAAAAAATCATGGATCGAAAGCAAACGTGAAATATAGCCAATAAGAAGTTCTTACTGGTTCATAAAACAATAGTCTACAACTTGAGAATTGATTCTTATTCTTCCTTGTTCTTGGTTTTGAGGTTGAAAGGGATTTCATCCAACACAATTAAGTATATCATAACTGGTTATGAGCCATGTAGGCCGTTGACTGCAATTTCAACCTGCTTTTCGTTTTGGATTTGCTTCCATAGCCTTTGTACATGGTGTCCGGTCAAAAACCCCCTGGACAAAAACCCCCTGGACATAAACCCCCCGACATAAACCCCCTGGACAAAAACCCCCCGCGACATAAACCCCCTGGACAAAAACCCCCCGCGACATAAGCCCCCTGGACAAACCCCCCCCCCCCCCCCCGCGATATAAACCCCCCTGATAATAACCCCCGGACTGAGGTTTATATAAAGAAAAAATAATGATGATGTGAACCAAGAAATTTTAAAAAATTACATTAAATTAATTTAATTTTTTACGACTAAGAAAATAGTTTCTACCTAAAAAAATGCTTTTCGAAATCAAGGAGTGACCTTAGTTGTATTTGATCAAAGATCGGGCACCGACAACACCTTAGATATAGGTCATCCACATGTGGGATCAAAGCAACACATTCTTAACAATTCAAAAGATGTGAGGGATTCACCGGCAGAAGCTTGGTTCATATCCACCTTGGCATACAGAACCATGGTATAAATATAAAATCAAATTTATTTCTCGACAAATCGTATATTTTCTGGAATGGAGTTCGTTCAATCCAATAAAGGAAATTTAAAGGTGATTTTTGAAGGCTATGTTTATGTCAAGCAAAAAGATCTGGCGAACGGCGTTGTGTCATTTGAGTGTTCCAAAAGACGCAACAAGGCAGAATGCAAAGCAAAAATATTCATGGTGAACAGCTTGTTGGACGATGTAATGAACATTCGCATGGACCAGAAATTTATTGACTTTATTAAAAAGGAACAATCTCTCCAAGAGGTTTATTGTACACAGATTAATTCAGGTCACTGTTTACCAAAACAGAAAAAAAAATATATTGATAGCAGCTCTCGAATTTTAACTGTTGTTAAAAATTTTAATGAGTCCACCATTATTGAGTATTTGCGAGGCATCGCTCACAATCTGTCTTTAAATAAAAATAAAAGTTTTTCCTAATGTTTGTTTTGTATTTTTATATTAATTTTGTTTCTCGTCATCTTTGGTTTTTCCTTATATAAACCTCAATTGGGGGGTTTTTGTCCAGGGGGTTTTTATCGAGGGGGGTTTTTGTCCAGGGGGTTTATATCGCGGGGGGTTTTGTCCAGGGGGTTTATGTCGGGGGGTTTATGTCCAGGGGGTTTATGTCCAGGGGGTTTTTGACCGGGAGCCTTTGTACATCCAAGTTCAAACTACAAGGCAGCAGTTGTTTGATTTTGGAGTTGTCTCTCCTAGAAGGGTTGTCGTCCCCAGCTATCGAGCCTCATCTGCCCAGGGGTTCGAATTCGGGACTTATCGGTTCAGCAACAATAAGCTTTACCGACCCGACCACGCCGACCTCCTATATTTTACCACAAACAAAAATAACTAATTGTTTGTTTGAATTAAACATGTATGGAAATAGAAACCCGACTATCATAACATCTCAATTAAACCTGAGCTACAGGCATCTAGAAATCAAACAGGTTACTTATTTCACAGCTGGACGATAGTTTGTATTTATGGCTCTGTCATTAACAATACTTAATGTGTATCCACACACCAACATTTTCTAAGAACCTCTTCACTCACTATTTTCTCACCGATATTCTACCTTACCCTACTTCATACCTGCTCCCACACGTATTCTCATACCAACCACCCCCACACCGGGCTTCCACCAGCTTCCTTCTTCACCCTTCTCCCACCAACCATCCCACACCCTTCTCCCACCAACCCCCCCACACCCTTCTCCCACCAACCACCGCACACGCTTCTCCCACCAACCACCCCACACCCTGCTCCCACCAACCACCCCAGACCCTTCTCCCACCAACCACCCCACACCCTTCTCCCACCAACCGCCCCACACCCTTCTCCCACCAACCACCCCACATCCTGCTCCCACCAGCTTCCTACACTCTTCTCCCACCAACCACCCCACACCCTTCTCCCACCAACCACCCCACACCCTTCTCCCACCAACCATCCCACACCCTGATCCCACCAACCACCCCACACCCTTCTCCCACCAACCACCCCACACCCTGCTCCCACCGGCTTCCTACACTCTTCTCCCACCAACCACCCCACACCCTTCTCCCACCAACCACCCCACACCCTGCTCCCACCAACCACCCCACACCCTTCTCCCACCAGCTTCCTACACCCTTCTCCCACCAACCACCCCACACCCTCCTCCCACCAACCACCCCACACCCCACACCCTTCTCCCACCAGCTTCCTACACCCTTCTCCCACCAACCACCCCACACTCTTCTCCCACCAACCACCCCACACCCTTCTCCCACCAACCACCCCACACCCTGCTCCCACCAACCACCCCACACCCTTCTCTCACCAACCACCCAACACCCCACACCCTTTTCCCACCAACCACCCCAAACCCTGCTCCCACCAACCACCCCACACCCTTCTCCCACCAGCTTCCTACACTCTTCTCCCACCAACCACCCCACACCCTTCTCCCACCAACCACCCCACACCCTTCTCCCACCAGCTTCCTACACTCTTCTCCCACCAACCACCCCACACCCTTCTCCCACCAACCACCCCACACCCTACTCCCACCAGCTTCCTACACTCTTCTCCCACCAACCACCCCACACCCCACACCCTACTCCCACCAGCTTCCTACACTCTTCTCCCACCAACCACCCCACACCCTTCTCCCACCAACCACCCCACACCCTTCTCCCACCAACCACCCCACACCCCACACCCTACTCCCACCAGCTTCCTACACTCTTCTCCCACCAACCACCCCACACCCTTCTCCCACCAACCACCCCACACCCTACTCCCACCAGCTTCCTACACCCTTCTCCCACCAACCACCCCACACCCTTCTCCCACCAGCTTCCTACACTCTTCTCCCACCAACCACCCCACACCCTTCTCCCACCAACCACCCCACACCCTTCTCCCACCAACCACCCCACACCCTACTCCCACCAGCTTCCTACACCCTTCTCCCACCAACCACCCCACACCCTTCTCCCACCAGCTTCCTACACCCTTCTCCCACCAACCACCCCACACCCTACTCCCACCAGCTTCCTACACTCTTCTCCCACCAACCACCCCACACCCTTCTCCCACCAACCACCCCACACCCTACTCCCACCAGCTTCCTACACCCTTCTCCCACCAACCACCCCACACCCTTCTCCCACCAACCACCCCACACCCTTCTCCCACCAACCACCCCACACCCTACTCCCACCAGCTTCCTACACTCTTCTCCCACCAACCACCCCACACTCTTCTCCCACCAACCACCCCACACCCTTCTCCCACCAACCACCCCACACCCTACTCCCACCAGCTTCCTACACTCTTCTCCCACCAACCACCCCACACCCCACACCCTACTCCCACCAGCTTCCTACACTCTTCTCCCACCAACCACCCCACACCCTTCTCCCACCAACCACCCCACACCCTGCTCCCACCAACCACCCCACACCCTTCTCCCACCAACCACCCCACATCCTGCTCCCACCAACCACCCCACATCCTGCTCCCACCAGCTTCCTACACTCTTCTCCCACCAACCACCCCACACCCTGCTCCCACCAACCACCCCACACCCTTCTCCCACCAGCTTCCTACACTCTTCTCCCACCAACCACCCCACACCCTGCTCCCACCAACCACCCCACACCCTGCTCCCACCAACCACCCCACACCCTTCTCCCACCAACCACCCCACACCCTGCTCCCACCAACCACCCCACACCCTGCTCCCACCAACCACCCCACACCCTGCTCCCACCAACCACCCCACACCCTGCTCCCACCAACCACCCCACACCCTGCTCCCACCAACCACCCCACACACTTCTCCCACCAGCTTCCTACACTCTTCTCCCACCAACCACCCCACACCCTGCTCCCACCAACCACCCCACACCCTTCTCCCACCAGCTTCCTACACTCTTCTCCCACCAACCACCCCACACCCTGCTCCCACCAACCACCCCACACCCTGCTCCCACCAACCACCCCACACACTTCTCCCACCAGCTTCCTACACTCTTCTCCCACCAACCACCCCACACCCTGCTCCCACCAACCACCCCACACCCTTCTCCCACCAGCTTCCTACACTCTTCTCCCACCAACCACCCCACACCCTGCTCCCACCATCATTTCTAGGCACACAGTCCCCAGATACGTGTAGATAAAGTAGAACTGTAAAATATCTCGTATTTCTTTGTACAGGGCATGGTCAGTGTGTAGGATGGAGGGACAGGCAAAAAGGGGTGGTCTTTGCTTATGTTCTCTCTCGTCTGCTACACCGTTGTTTTAAAATTTTCATGCCACAACCGCGCAGGCTGTCAAAGATTTAACAGCCAAACATTGTCATGCCCCAGCCGCGCAGGCTGTCAAAGATTTAAAAGCCAAACATTTTCATGCCCCAGCCGCGCAGGCTGTCAAATACTTAACAGCCAAACATTTTCATGCCCAAGCGGCGCAGGCTGTCAAAGATATAACAGCCAAACATTTTCATGCCCCAGCCGCGCAGGCTGTCAAAGATTTACAAGCAAATCGGTAGAAGAATGAATGGTGTACTCACATACTAACATGTTTGTGAGAAGATAAATACATATACACACATTCAGAGTTAAACACAATATAGAGATTTTTAATTTACTTCAAGCAACAGTCGTTAAACATAACCCTTTGGACAAGTAAAGAATGTTTGTATAATTTTATTATAGTTAATATAGTGATGAATACAAATACATTTTACTAATAGCACTAAGGTTATAATTAAAAGAAGCGTAATTTGGATGTATAAATAAGAACTTAGCCTTAACAAGCCATCATCTGTTTGTTGTACACAGCTTTAACTGTTACTTAAATTATGTCTTATTTTGAATCTTAAATTTTGGTGATTCAATAAACCAAATCTAGCCCAGGTTGACCTCAGGGTGGTTAGAATTTATATTTTTGATCAGCAGCCGGTCACCTTCATCAGACGCGATCCAGTTGAAAAAGTCGAACCGGTACTTGGTAGTACCAGGTCTCTGTAAATCGAAAACGAAATTTAGCTATTATTTAGGCATTACTTTAAGGTTTCGGGAAACAGCATATGATCGTATGAAATAAACGTATACAGCAATGCTACAAACTCCAACAGGACAGACTACAACGGACTAAAACATGTGAACATTTCACAGACTTTATAGAAACCTATATATATATATACATATACACATATATATATATATATATATATATATATATATATATATATATATATATATATATATATATATATATATATATATATATATATATATATATATATATATATATATATATATATATATACAGGCACATGTGTATTTATAAATATATCATCAATGGCTTCTACTGCATGGAGTAGAATAGTCGTGATTTACATATCAGACTTCTTTATGTAAATTTTATACAATCTCAAACATTTGAATAGGCTCTTACAGTTAAACTGAGCCGCTGTTAAACTCATGATATTGGCTGTTAAACTCGTGATATTGGCTGTTAAACATAAAAACATAAATTAGAACTGTTTAAAAAAAAACTCACAATGTCGTGGTCACCGACAGCTGCCACTTTCTGAACGATTTCAACCTAAGAAAATATTCAGGATAAAAGGGAAGTTAACCACATTTTCATACAAATTAATAAAATGTATTTGGATTTAATAATGTAAAGCTATGTTACGCCTACAGACGACTCAATGGAAAAATTAAACTAGAGAACAACTTATTATCGAAGGTTGACCAGTGTTTAGTAGTAATGAAAGCTGGAGGACTTTTACTCACATAGTCAAGGAACCATCCTGAGTTCCAGCCGTGGTTGTTGTGTCCTATCTCAATAGATCGAACCCGCCCCACGTTGTTGGCGTGTACCTGGGGAGATATGCTCAAATTATTTTTTAGATGTAACGAACATGCGAATGTAGAGATTTAAAGAAACAAGCAATTTAAAAGCCGCATTACAAATCTATCGGAACTGGAACACGTTTTAAAAAGAGAAGTAGGATATAGAACATGAACAATATTTAAATTAAAAAAAAAAGACTAATGTAAATAGTATCAGAACTAAACGAAATACAGTTGGTACTTTATACTATTGACTCAAGTGAGTTGAAACCTTTTTTATCACATATCAAAACAAATAAAACAAATAGATTCGTTTATCGGAACATAATCCCAATCATAAACTCCAATCATGACATAACACATAGGTATGTAGATACAACATACATTTTGGTACTTAATTGTTTAAAATTATTTTTTTAAAATTAAATTTAAATCCTACTAAGCGAAAGTTGATGTCAGATTACATAGTCATCAAATCATGAGCGTCGTATCAAGTTTCTAAAAAACATCGGTTCGGGAGAAGGGGGTTAAAATTCGTTCGCAAGCTTCAGCCTATGACGGAAAGAAATAAGAAAACAGACATGACAAGAAATCAATTTAGATCTTGCAAAAAAGTTCAGTCCTCTAACTGGGTAGGCTAAAAAAAAATTAACACCTATTTGTTTATACTGCATTTAAAAGTATTTTTAAATGATCTTCGTAATGATTTAATGAATTTAGAGAAAATGTCATCACTGAAATGTCAACAGATGTCACAAACTGTAACAAGACGTCACACAGCGTCACAGAACGCTCACCGTAAACGTGTCCGTGTCGCCCTTCTCAAAGTTGCCGGCCGACTGATTAGGCATGACCAGCCTGCCGGTCGAACCGCTGGAGCCGAATATAGTCATGAACACCAGAGCATCAGTGCCGGCATTGGCTCGACTACCGGTTTTTATGGTTATCGTGTAGTCGATATTTTCAGAATAAGCTGCGAAAATTGATAGAAAATAAATTTCTATATATAAGTACACTATAACCCACAACACCTATTGGTATACTAACACCTACACCTTGCATCTTAAAGCCCTTTCTACACCGATCCCTACACCGCCGCTTTCACCTACACCTACACCTAAACCTAAACCTAAACCTACACCTACACCTACACCTACACCTACACCTACACCTACACCTACACCTACACCTACACCTACACCTACACCTACACCTACACCTACACCTACACCTACACCTACACCTACACCTACACCTACACCTACACCTACACCTACACCTACACCTACACCTACACCTACACCTACACCTACACCTACACCTACACCTACACCTACACCTACACCTACACCTACACCTACACCTACACCTACACCTGCACCTGCACCTGCACCTGCATCTGCGCCTGCACCTGCACCTACCTCTACCCCTACCCCTACCCCTACCCCTACCCCTAGTCCTACCCCTACCCCTACACCTACACCTACACCTACACCTACACCTACACCCACACCCACACCCACACCCACACCCACACCTACACCTACACCTACACCTACACCTACACCTACACCTACACCTACACCTACACCTACACCTACACCTACACCTACATTTACACCTACACCTACGCCTACACCTACACCTACACCTACACCCACACCCACACCCACACCTACATCTACATTATTGCATTTTATTTTATTTTTTCATGACCAGTCATACACGCAGCATTTAAAACTAAACCCCTCCCCCACCGCCACAATAAAAGGTTGAACCATAACCCATAACATAACCCCCAGTACACATTACAGTAAACTTAACTTACTTGCAGAAAATAAAACACTGTATCATGGATGTTACTTTAACAAATAACAAATATAAATCAACAAATGCGAGGAAAAAATAACTTGCCTGCATGTACCAGCATTACTACACAAATCAAACCCAAACATGACGTGATATTCATTTTGCTTGTGTAGTAGTTGAAAACCGTCGTTAAATAATAATTTTATGTAATTGGTTAGACCCTCAGTACTTGAAAACAGTCCTTAAATTTTAATTATGTGTGATTTGATAGATCATTACAACCAAATTTATACCGTGTCTTATGAGAGCGTTGCAATATGTAAAGTTCAATGACCTTACTATTATGTAGTCCGGCACACCCATACCGAGAAAAGCATTCAGTTAAAACGTTCAAAACATATTTACCTCTAGAACCCTCTACTGGTAGTCCTGACCGGGTTACCACCTGTCTGCGACAAAGGATAAAATATATTATTTTCTATTTTTCTCATCAAAGGAATCTTTACATTTCAAATTATTATTGCGACCAACCATTTCTATTTTGGGGCCGTTTTTGTTTTTGTTTTTCTGTACTAATAACCTAAAGTGAGTGGTGGGGAGGGGGGGGGGGGGGTGTGGGGGTGTGATGGTGGTCCTAAAGATGTATCTATTTATTTTTTTTTTAAATTTCTGTCCTGGGGTAGGGGTATATAACAATTGAAACTTCGGGGTGGGGGGGGGAGTAGTTGAAATGTCGCAGGAAGTGGACAGTGAACTATTTTCAAAATACTTTTGCTCTATACAAATTTATATATTATTTTCATGCTTGGGAAATAGGGGGGGGGGGGTGCTTTGCTAGAGAAATGTATGAAAGAATCCTTCCGTCGCGGGTGGACTGGGGTGGGGTTGGGACCTCAAAATTAACTTGTTTAAATTTAGTATCAAAATACGTATATGTAACAATAAACACAAATAATTTAACCCGCATACACACTAAAAGGATATTGTGCACATTATTGTTATTGAAAACAAACTAGATTTGAATGTTATTAGAAAGCAGTATTTAGATGTAAATAAAAATTGTACCTCCACGTTAAGCGAGTGATGAAGGAGACACATACTGATGTCAATAAACTGGATGTGACTTTACGAATCATTGTGTTTTACGTCAGACTAAAATATTACTTTTAAACTTTCCTTTAAAGATAGACATGACATTTAGAAACCCTGCGACAGTATTTGGTCGATAAGGTAGACATTAGTTAAAATAAAAAATAAAATCTCGCGAAAGATATTACATATATTTTTAAATATATTTTATTTATATTTTTGAATGCGTTTTAGATTCTACTTTTCAATAATCAAGAACAAATATTTCTGAAAAGAATGAATTGTATTTATATTTTTAGAATTATTTGAATGTTTTAAATTAGAATATTATTCCTTTTTTTGACATACAGATAGGAAGTGGGGGGGGGGGGGGCGGTGGAGGTTCGTCCAGAGTGAACACGTGGGGACGGGAAAGGCGATTGGGGAAGGGGGGGGGGGGAGGGATGTACAAAAAAAGTTTTTTGTGCTTTTCTTTTGGATCTCACTGAACATGAGGTAGTAGTTTTATAAATGATTTCACAATGCGGAGCGTGGGGCCGTTTAACTTTTTTTTTTTGTGTGTTTGAAGATTAGTGAAACATATGTTGGAAGCTGGGTGGGGGGGGGGGGGATTTATTTTGCAAAGATATCATGTCAAAAGATAGGGACGAACCCGTGAAGAAACACTGTCTAATAAGTAATATTTTGGTTAGTTTAAAGTTTTTTACGTTCAAATGACGGCGGTCTCCATCTTGTTAGTTTTGGAGTTATTGATAAACATGTTGACGCTGTCAGCCATTGGCCATAACATTACACGTTTTCCTAGTTAGAATGGTTGAATGAACTCGTCGACAGTCAGTGCAGCATCAGCCACTGTAGCGTCAGCCGCTGCCACTTCTTGCCATGGGTAGTTGCGATTGAATGGGACAGAGTGGTAGGATAGTAGAGAATACGACTGCTAAACTGAAAGTCTCGAGTACAAATCTCGGGTTTGTGTCAGTAGGGCATCACTGAGTCCACCCAGCTCAAAGGGGTAGCCGACAAGCGTCAGGAAAACAAATGGCGTCTGGGCACGGTATTAAGCACACTATTCCTTCAAATGCCGAGCAGTGTTTCCTCCAGACTTTTTTCTCCGGGGGGGGGGGGGGGGGGGGCACTTGAAATTTTCGGGGGGGGGGGGGCGGTTGACTTTCATCGGGGGGGGCGGATACTGTTAAAAGTATATATTTTCTATATTAATTATATAAATTTCATTTCGTTCGGGGGGGGGGGCGGTAAAAAATGTCTCCCTCCATCCTCCTTTCTCCACCATTACTTACATGTGAAATTTCATTTATCTATCTGAAATAGTACTCAAGTTATAGGCTTTTGAAAAATTCATAGTAGAAAAAGTACCACTTTCGGTTATCGGAAATCGCTCAAAAGTTGATACGGATCTACGATTTTGATAAAATACATATATATGAAATTTCATCAACCTAGCTGTAACGGTACTCATGTTATCGTGTTTACACATACACATACACACACACACACACACACACACAGGCACACAGACATACGGACAAGATTGCTAAATTATGTTTTTCCGTATCAGTGAGGTGTAAAACGTCGAGATTTGTAAAAATCTCTTTTTATTTTTTTGCACGATTACAAGACTTTCTCTATACTTCGTATATACGAGAAAGTAAAAAAAAAAAACCCTGCATCATCACCCTTCATACATGAATACTTAAAACAATCGTCAAATCCCTATGTAAATGTATTTCATTATTTCTTTTTTAATACAATAAAATTGTAATGATTCTACCTTGAATCCCCCCCCCCCCCCCCCCCACGTATCTGCTCCACTGTGAAGTACATCATCCTCACATATCTGTAATCCCCTCCCCTCTCTCTCTCTCTCTCTCTCTCTCTCTCTTTTCCTGGAGTATGACGTCATGTTGGAAGACCCGTTGGTTCTTGTAGAAATTTCCATTCACTGGAAGCCTTCCCGTCTAGATTCTAAAATTAGCAATGGTGTAACCCTGCTTGGCACGGTGTACAGGTTATGTAAGCACACGTAAGACATAGGTAAAAATATACCCCACCCCCCTCCCATCACATAAAACACTTAATATAGAAATGACTATCTATCATTTTTTTTTTAAATAAATATTTGTAACGCTTAATAATAATTAAATAAAAGATCTAAGCGGAATGATTGCCATTTTACGAAGAAACGAAATGAGAGAAATCGGGAATTTCAGTGTACAAAAATAACAGTGACGTATGACAACAAACCTATACTACAACATACGAGCTGTCGAGTCAGGCTAATGTTATATGTGTATTTATTTTAGTCTTTTAGTCTGCATATATAAGTGGTGATTACAATAAATAGAGTATAGAGTCACTAAAGTTCTACATTCAGCCAACATACCAGAAAACTAGTGTTACAGTTAGTGCAGGTATACGTATTACTACGGCATAAACAATCCGATTTTTATGTTATAGCTTTTATATAAGCTTACGTAACTGTTAACATAGTAGTATATGTTCTACTTCTGACTCAAAACTGACTGTTGATGATATTCGCAAGTGTTGAATTTTAAAGTATTTAACTTCATAAATATTTTTATATTTTTAAAAGGTAAGTTTTTGTCGTACTAATTATAATGTTTACAAATGTAAATTTTTCAAATTTTATTTCATGTTATCACTGTAAATCAATTTAAAAATAGCATTATGTATTCTAAAAAGTAGAAAAATTGATGTTTTGTTTTATGCTATTTATAGATGCATTTATATGTGGGCTGTCTTTTAATTTGGAGTAATTATATTGTATTTGTAATGTGAATGCAAAGTAGACTAGTGGTTGAAGTTAGGAGCATTGCGAGTTATGGTTCTTTATTCAGTCTTTGTATTGAGTGCTGTTTTTTGGCACTCGTCACCTGATCTTACATGTGTATTTGAATACCTATTAATACTTTAGATAACGATACTTCTACCTCGATTACTACTGTAGACAACGATACTTCAGCGCTGAACCTAACACTTACTTTTCATTTACTTCCTTGATTTAACGCAAAAACAACCTTAAGTCTAACACTAATCAAAAGGCTGACAATGGCTTTTGAAGTTAAAATATCCTATTCTCTGAATACCTTTGCTGTTGGTAATCTATTTATATCATTCTTTTAAATCCTGATTTTTAAAACTACCAGGGACATGCTGTCTCTGTGTTGTGTTCTACGGGAAAGTGTTGGGGGTTGGGGGAGGAAGGGTGGCGGTGTCTACGACACATATCACATGGGGTTACGGTAGAACGACAAACCACACGGAGACTTGTTTTGTTTACATGAGTCCCCTACATACACGGCCCGACTGAATAACATAACGTAAGCACTGCTGTTTTCGCTGACTGCAAGTCTACAATTTGGGGTACCTGAACCGGATATCTATGTTTTGTGGGACGAATTCTAGCCTTGGTCTCCTGATGTTACCTGTATATTTTTATACCTGTGCATTTATGTACATGTATATTTGTATACCTGTGCATGTATATACCTATATATTTGTATACCTGTATGTTTTTATACCTGTATATTTGTATACCTGTGCATTTATATACATGTATATTTGTATACATGTATGTTTTTATACCTGTATATTTGTATACATGTGCATGTATATACATGTATATTTGTATACCTGTGCATTTATATACCTGTATATGTGTATACCTGTGCATTTATATACATGTATATTTGTATACCTGTATGTCTGTGTACCTGATACTAAATGACGATATTCTAACACAAACCGTAATCTCACTCCTAAATTTAACACACATATAAACCTCAAGTCTGAAACCACTAAAGACTAGCCCTAACCCTGACCTCGTCTGTATTGTATTGTAATAGGTAAATACTTCTAATCAATAAGTCCTGATATTCATAGTGCCATAGGACAGGAACTGTGTAAAGCGCCAGGTGTGTGGGTGGAATGGTCTAAAAACGAAGGGGGGGGGGGGAGAGAGTTTCTATCATACATAAGAATGTCCCTATCCTGTAAATACACACTATACAAGACTTGGTTTTATGAAACCTCCTTTACATTCATCTTGACGTCTACACGAGGGAATACACGTTTATACTACAGCTATGTTTATACTGTTAGCCATACCACCCCACGTTAGGTTATATTTTGATTAATAAAAGCCTAAATTCAACCTCCATTACTAAACTTCATATTTTCCATATAACTAAAAATATTATTTCTACTTTTCTTAAACCCAATTCAAAACTTGTACTTAATCTTAAATGTATCAACATCTTTGTTGTGTAACACAGTCAAAACTACTCAACTATTTATAGAAATATAATTAAGGTCACGTGATATTTAAACCCATCTCCTGCTTAACGAAACCCTCCCCCCACCCCCGCACCGACTTACCGCAAACAATAAAGCAAAAAAGATAACCATATTTAGGATTACGACTGCTAATCCAAAAAGCTCGAGTTCGGATCCTTCGCACGTGTATGTTGGCCGTCCTCTAGTCTACCCAACTCAGATAGGTACCTGACGTACGTTAGATGCTGACTATACTATCTATCTATATTCCTAGATCATTGAAACAGATTAACTCTACTTCATCTTTCACATGTGCTTGTGACACAAACGAGTTGAGATAATGATAGTTAGGCGATGATATTTTACATTGTTGGTTTTCATGAATACATATTGTATTTGTCCACAGCTACAGGAAAATGAGTACAAGTTTAATGAGCCCAGCTGTTAAGTACTCACCTGCCTGTTCACCTTTGACCCGTCAAACACAGACCATACTTGCTTATCACGTCGCTCACTGTTTTAGAGTCAGGGAGCGTAGATGGAGGTATTAAACTGGTTGTAAGTTGACTTATATTTTTAACTGACATTGACATTCATGGGTTTACATGAGTTGACATTCATAGATTGACATACATTGACATGCATAGGTTGACATAAGATAACAGGCGTGAGTTAACATTCGTAAGTTGGCATATGTAAGCTGACATTCTCGACCTGACATTTAAGTGACGTGGAATTACAAATGATCAGAAAACGATTAGCTAACACGATGAACTTCAGATCTGTTCAAGTACCGTACAAAGTTCCAGAGTTCACTCAGCTCTTGTACGTACCTAGTAAAAGTTGGTTAATGGTGTTATCTTTATCTTACTCTTCCTACCACGATTTTTAAATCTTGCTTGCTTTTCGCTGTAGACCTCTGTCATAATGGTGTTGAGATGGTGTCGAGATGGTGTCGAGATGGTGTCGACATGGTGTCATGATGGTGTCGATATGGTGTTCCTAATCTTAGTAACCTCACCTATATCGAAGTGTTACTAATTTAACCTACTTAGCCTTCGTCACACAATACGTATTGTTTAGAAATTACGCAACGGCCTTGATAAATACAGTTAGTTGGAGACATGGGCCATCCTATTTTATACCAGCTAGAAAGTTAGTTACGTAATTTTTACTGTTTTGGTGTAGTTTTAAATACACTATATAGTAATTCTTATTTACTAATTTTTGACAACAGCTACAACATATGTTTCAGATTGTTTTATTAACCGCCAACTTCATTCTAAAGATAAAAGGACTCTTTCGTCTTTGAAGAAAGCTACGAGCAGCTCTAGTTTCCAAAATTTGGTTACGAAGTATTCGCACTGATACAAGGTAAATATCAAAGTATTTTTAAAATGCCATGAAGTATGTTAATGAGAACCAACGACGTAAGCAATAATTTATCTATGGGTGACGTTTTAAAGCTAGGTCATGCACAGTGGGAAGGTCTCATTATTCTTCTATACACGTTGTATAACTGGCTCTGTTATAGTGGGTTGGTGCTTGCTACACAGCTTTGATTTTACAAAGTACATCACAAAGTAAAACAAATTATGTTTAAATATTAACGAAATAATAACTATTAAACTTTTTATTTCAAACCTTCTTTTAATGAAGATATGGTATTTAAAATTCACACTAAATTAGTTGTTTTAATAATTAATTAACAGGTATAGGTTTATTTAAGTCAAAATAATTAATCTTAATTCCAACTGCACAACCAATCTATATATGCAGGGCTATTAAGTCTGTATACATGTCTCATTATAATAAGACGAATATACTTCGAACATATATCAAGTTTTGGCGTAATTAATCACCTAATTAGTAACCCAATCATATACCTAAGTGCACGTGGAAGCATGGCACCACCTCAGTGCTGGAGCATATGTCACCTGTCATGTTATTAACACCTGCCCCATTGATCTTATAGCACGTCTGAATCCAGGTCGCTGGACACGTGATGTGCATATATTATGCTGGGTGGATTTTGTACTGTGTGGGACAAGTGTAGTCATTATCCATTGTTATATGTAGTCAACATCTATTGTTATATGGATTCATCATTCATTGTTATATGTAGTCAACATCTATTGTTATATGGATTCATCATTCATTGTTATATGTAGTCAACATCTATTGTTATATGGATTCATCATTCATTGTTATATGTAGTCAACATCTATTGTTATATGGATTCATCATTCATTGTTATATGTAGTCAACATCTATTGTTATATGGATTCATCATTCATTGTTATATGTAGTCAACATCTATTGTTATATGGATTCATCATTCATTGTTATAAGTAGTCATCATCTATTGTTATATGGATTCATCATTCATTGTTATAAGTAGTCATCATCTATTGTTATATGGATTCATCATTCATTGTTATATGAAGTTATTATCCATTGTTGTATGTAGTCATCTTCTATTATTATATTTAGCCATCATCCATTTTTTAGTCCACATAAAAGCATTGATACTAACGTTTACCACTGTGATAGTCATAACATAAAAAAAAATAAGCACCTCTTATCAAGAGCTGCTTGTTTAAATATTTACCTAGCCAAATATGCTTTTCTTGTTTATTCTTAGAACTCGTTGGACTACTAAACTCAAGATATGTAGTTTAAACTGAAAAAGGTAAGGTTATATATTTTACTTCATATCAGTGGTTTATAAATATGCAAGTGTTTTTATAGCTAGCATAATATCAATATATACAGCCTTATATTGCTTTTAATGCGTGGCATTAATGTTTACCTAACTCAACCAATAATAGCAGATGCACCTTGATGTCAATATGCTAAATCAGCAACACAATGAGTGATGTAAGTGTGCAGTCTCGATAAACCAACATAAACACAGTAAACAATATCCGTGTACTTATAATACAAGTGGTAGCTGTAGTGAGGTTTATGCACAGAGAACAAAACACAACGGGTAGTGTTAGTATTCTTACAATTTAAAGACCAATACATGTACAATTTACGTTTCGACCCAAGGTCTTCGCCAGCAGTCAACAAGCTAGTGTGCTGACGAAGACCTGGGGTCGAAACGTCTATTGTAGCTGTAATTGTCTTTAATTTTTGAGGAAACTAACACTAACCGTTTTTAGTATTCCGTGTATTTTAAGCAGTAATGAATTCCATGTAGGTAAAGAACTAGAGCAACTTTATGAGGGTTTTAGGTAGTAGAATATGACAATGTTCAAAAATGTGTAACAAACTTAAGCGTTGATATTTACTTAAGTGGATAGTTAAGCCAACCATATGGCTTACATAAATACATTTTGAAGATTTAAGATGGAGGAGGGATTGATAGAAAATATGTGAGTTTTCTTACGGGTGAAGTGGTGGGTGTGTTTTGTGAAGTGTCTGGACACACTTTATATCGTACCTCTAAAACTGAACCTTCGGTTTGCTAATCAAATGTTCAACCCTTAACTTAAAACACGTTCCATTTTAACCTCTAAATCCTACCCAACCATAACTCCAGCCTTATCGCAGTGCATGTTATTCAAACATAAAGGCTTAGATCAAATTTTAAGACATTGATTATTTACTTAAAACGATTTTACATTTTACTGTCTAAAAGTAAATTGATGCTGTTTCTCGTTTTCATTTAACTAAACTTGCTATAATTTTGATCTTTTCAGAGCCTACAATTTACCTCATCGACTTGAAATTTGCATAAAATATTCAAGATGGAGTATGTGGGATTAACAATTCTAATCACAGCTTCAGCGGCGTGTGTGGTAATTCTTGTGGTGTTCGCTTTGTGGGGGTTTTACAAAACAAGAACTTGTCAGAAATCTAACATCAGTCGAAGCCAGCCATTGGCTAGCGACACCGCCGTGCATCCAATCAAATCGACGCCAATAAGATCGTGGATTGAAAACGAGGATATGTGTCCAATCTGGATCGTAAAGAAAAGTAAAGACAGCAAACATGAAAATTACTATGAAAATATTCTGGATGACATCAGTGGAGGGGATGTAGGAAAGATTCAGCACGATGGAGGAAGGTGTGAATCTCAAGATGCTTTTCTGGTGCATCAGAGTGGAAGAAAATACAAGAAAGATGCTTGTACTACAATAGGGGGATGTGTTGAACTGTGACGTCTACGGTTGTGAGCTTTTGGGGTGGGGTATTGGAGTGTGACAATTTGTGGAGTGAGGTACTGGAGTGTTACAATTTGTGGTGTGAGGTCCTGGGATTTGTGACAATTCGTGAGTTGGGCTCTTGAAGTGTGACGTTTTGTAGTGTGAGATGTAGACATGCAACGAGTTGCTTGGCGAAGACGATGAAACGTTCTGTCAGAAACATATTGCAGGCCATTGATCAAGTGCCTGGGCTACCTTTCCCTCACCCTTCTAACAATTTTATATACAATAAATAAATTGTTGGATGAGAGTTATCAAAGCATAAGACCGACACTTCGCTTTTGTGTCTTAATTGCGATAAGCAAAATTATTAAACACTAGACATATGTGCCATATTTTAATTATTACTCATTCATCATATTTTTAAAAAAAATCTTTAAAAAAAAATCTCTGTTTAAATTTTTCAGTGAAAATATTCAATTGATAAATCTGTTTGCTGTAGCTACTAGACTATTATTAGTTACTTAATTTAATGTGATCTGCTTGTTTTAATTGTTTTATTAACTCATGATGTGGTGTTTGTACTCAATTTTATAATTTTGTTTAAACTTTGCTACGCATATCTTTTCATTTAACTTGAAAATTAAAAAAAAAATAATATTACGAAAACAATTGGAAAACTAAACTATTTTAGGTACACTTTTTAGATCTTTTTACTGAGAGCTAACTGAATTATAGTTAGGTATGTTTTATCCCAGAGGTTTCAGATTAATATAAAGTTACATTTATGTTAGGGGAACTTTACTGGTAGTGCTAAAGTTCTAAATAGACACACACGCACACACACACACACACTAACAAACACACACATACAGATATATACATACAAATATATATATATATATATATATATATATATATATATATATATATATATATATATATATATACCTAAATATACATATATATATACATATAATAGATATAATATTGTAATTACCAAACTAAAATTTAATTTATTAAATACCAGTACAAGTTAAAATAAACACATTCTCAATGGGTAGCTAATATATTAAAATCAAATAATGTCCAATAAAATGAAAGTTTTCAAATTGTCCATACTGTTGATGTGTTGGGTGATGTAGCAACTTTAATGTAATTCTAGATTTTTCTATTTTCTCGCATTATCTCATTGAAAGTGTTGAATCAAACTTAAATTAGAAATGTAGAATATTGTATGTAATATTAACTTCAAGATTATTTTCAACTAGAATAGAAGCAAATGCATAGCATGTCTTTCCAGTGAAAATAAAAACGTTCAACCATGTAAATTACGTTTTCAGAATTTGATCTGTGTAATATAAAAGAAAACAGGTATTAACATTTTGGTTGCAGTTTTTTTTTTTTTAAAGATTAATGTACTGTACGATATTCACACACACCACAGACATACATATACATGGTACACATTCTTTCTCTCAAAAACACACATTACACATACACACACACGGACACGTAAAACATGTACAAGATAAATCAAAATTCAACTCAGAGTTTACAAAGGAAATTCCCGTTACTAAAATTAAACGTGCAGAACGAGCTTGGGAATACCGTTATCCAGTTTTTGGATAATCCCGATATTAACTTTTAATTATTCTTTTTTACCTACAATCTAATTCTAAAGGATCAGTGAATCTTTTAAAGGTAATTTTACTTCACATCATCAAAATTACAACTTGCAGGTTAATGTAATAATACATTACAAAATCCGATTTAAAATGAAAAAAACCCACACATTTATAATATTGTATTTCGATTTACAAAGAAATACATATATACAAAAGTTGTAATGCATTACTTACTTATCAAATTCTTGATACAATTGTTTAAATATTTATAAATCGACTGCCACAAGCATACTAACATCATGTATTTTTTATGTAGGCCCTTTGCAGATTAAAAAAAGGGCTCAAGTTTAATGTTTTGTTTTTGTAAATGATAACATAAATGTTTTTAAAACTGGTCATCCACTTCAATAATTTACTTTTAAAAACGAAATAATATATATATAATTATATATATATATCGATATATATATATATCTATATATCTATATATATCTATATATATATATATATATATATATATGTATGTATATATATATATATATATATATATATATATATATATATATACATATGCATACATATATATATACATATATACATATATATATATATACAAATATATATATACATACATACATATATATATATATATATATATATATATATATATATATATATATATATATATATATATATATAATATATATACATTTATTTTTATGTATATATAAGTATAGACCTATCGGTGTGTAAAGCAATATCTGTATTCACTACACTAACCGCCAGCCTCTAGCACACTATACACAACCAACGATCAATCTTTTGCCCGGAGTTCTCTCGCATTATCGATTACAACACATCACCCAGCCAGAGGGCCAAGTGTGCTGACACTGTGTCACTTCAGTGTCGCCAGCTCAACAAACGATAGACTTGACTAGACTCAGCTGTTTTGACATGATTTTCTCTGTGCTGTAACTAGTCTCTAGGAGGTGTACACACTTGTGTGAGACGGTTTGTGTATACAATGTGTACATTCACAGATTTTATTGTATAACTGTGTAACATTAAGTGTTATGTCTAGTAGGCTGATTTTTTTCTTGTATATGAAATATAGATCTAACGGTTGAAATATAATTTGTATATCAGAATCATTTTTCTATGTGTAGTGTACGGTATAGAAATGAAACAAATTGACGCATACGTGCTTTTAATAACTATTGATTTTTATTCGATTTCGTGCAAAAAAAATATATTGATAGGTTTATAATTTTGTTTTCAACATAAGCTGTCCGAGCAATGTTGTCGGCCTATAATATGCCGTTAATTTTCTTCATGTTATGTCTGCTGAATGAATGAATATCTACTTCTAGAATAATTGGATAAACTAAAATCAGATAAATCATATTTTGAAACATAATGAAGACTGTGCTAGTCTTTGTTATAAATAAAAACAACAGATTCCTTCACCCCCCCCCCCAATGATGTCGGTAACTAGGGTTTCAACATTAAATACAATCTAAATTATTTAAAGTTGTGACACATTATGACCTGGCTTGAATAAAGGTCTAGAATGTGGTGGGGTGAGGCTTTTAAGTTATGTATAAAATATTGCGGTCCTTTAACATTTTTCCAATCGCGATAATTTAAAATGATGTTTAGGTTAACAATAATTCTGGGTACATGTTTTTTTTATAATAGCTTTTACTGTATGTTTATATACAGCAGAAAATGCCTGAACAACACGGACGGCTGAAAAAAGACGACGAAAACAAGATCCGCGTTCATTACGTGGAAATTAAAAACAATATTGATGGGAAAGAATTTACAGATGAGTTTTACAGTCAAGGTGTTTTCACTTACGAAGATAAGGAGGAAATTGACAGGGAAAAAACTCGCTTGGCACGAGCAGAGTTGTTCCTGGGCAAACTTTTTCACTCGGGTCCTTACGGTGCATACCCTGCCTTCGTAAAAGTAGTAAATATTAAATATCAAGGTTTAGCTGAGATATTTAACGAAGAGATACCTGCATCGGAATATCCCAGTAAATATTGTAAGTTTTAGTTTACTTCTATTTACTTCTATTGGCTAAAAATTGACAGCGTCTACGTTCTGTTGATTACCGATCTCCATCATCTTGGTTTAATATAACCCTTGGCAGTCGAAATAAAGGAATCCCTTTAGATCTGCCACTTCGAGTATCAAAACCTTCCACAGCACAGATCGCCATTTTGAATGCGAATCTGTACACCGCGATGGCGGATATTTACATACTGAACGATCCGTGACGTCGTATGCAAGGACTCTATAAGCATTCATACTTTGATATTCTTGTAGAGCTCCTGTATCAAGCAATCCTCCACACATTGACGTCATTGTCTTCCGTATTTCCTCCCTCCTGACCCAGTGCCCTGTACTGTTGTTTTGGAAAAGCCTTTGGTTTGTGAGACATGTCCATACCATCTCAAATTTTCTTGTTCGGACTTTGCTTTGAAGACTTTCAAAGAGACTAAGGGGTCATCCATAAATGGCGCCACGCTTTTTTGACGATTTTTACCTCCCCCCTGCCCTCGGTCACACGTCGTCACAAAAAGCCAGAACCCCCCCCCCCCCCTAAAATGACGTCACACCTCAACCAACAACCCCCCTCAAAATTGCAGTTGAATTTTTTTTAAACATCGATATTTTTCTAAAATCTTGTCTAAACTATTACAATTCATTAAAACAGTTATCTAAAACGCGAAATAACGTCTAAAATTCGTTTTCCAACATTGCTTTTTTATAATACAAAAGTGTGACGTCGCAACATCTGAACCCCCCCCCCCCCTCCCCGTCATCACACATCGTCACAAAATTACGGACCCCTCTGTGACGTCATTTATGGATGACCCCTAATCCAATTAGTGCTCTTTTATACGGACTTCTTAATTAGTTATGTGATCTTTAAAAAAAATTCTTATAGCATTCAACAAATCACAACTTTTTTCTTTATAGATTCATGGTTCGATACGGTGAAAGATGAAAGAAGAGCTAAAATCCCCACCGACAAGGAACTCAGCGACCTGGCCCAGTGTTTCATCTTCAACTGGCAGAACGCCTACCTGGATCTTGGCTTCACCAGCGGCGAGCTCGAGCAGGGCTACATCCGGTTGAAGGAGAACGCGCATGCGCAGATGACTCAGCACTTGGTGACCTTGAAAAATAAAAACTCAGCCTTTACCTTCAAGTATCTGATAGACAAACTGGTAAACCTGGAAAAGGGCGGTAATACATTCTTCGATTGGGACACAATCAAGGCTATTGTCAATGGAGATAATCCAGCACGTTTAGTTAGTTAAACGGATTTTTTTCTATTTCTAAAGATACTTTTCTAATATTTGTTTCGGTTCCATGGAATTCATAAAACTAAACGACACTTCGCCAATAAAAATGTTCTCTGGTTGTTTTTTCTTTTGGTCTTTTGTTTTGTTAGTTTTGCCATGAAAATCAAGCCTCCCCTATTTTCACTTTCAAGCGATCTTTTTGACTCGTCATCTTTCCTGTGGGTTCCACTCCATCTCCTGTCTAGTGATGTTATTACCAGCACCTGTCTAGTGATGTTATTACCAGCACCTGTCTAGTGATGTTATTACCAGCACATGTCTTGTGATGTTATTACCAGCACCTGTCTAGTGATGTTATTACCAGCACCTGTCTAGTGATGTTATTACCAGCACCTGTCTAGTGATGTTATTACCAGCACCTGTCTAGTGATGTTATTACCAGCACATGTCTTGTGATGTTATTACCAGCACCTGTCTAGTGATGTTATTACCACCACCTGTCTAGTGATGTTATTACCAGCACCTGTCTAGTGATGTTATTACCACCACCTGTCTAGTGATGTTATTACCAGCACCTGTCTAGTGATTTTATTACCAGCACATGTCTAGTGATGTTATTACCAGCACCTGTCTAGTGATGTTATTACCAGCACCTGTCTAGTGATGTTATTACCACCACCTGTCTAGTGATGTTATTACCACCACCTGTCTAGTGATGTTATTACCACCACCTGTCTAGTGATGTTATTACCAGCACCTGTCTAGTGATGTTATTACCAGCACATGTCTAGTGATGTTATTACCACCACCTGTCTAGTGATGTTATTACCAGCACCTGTCTAGTGATGTTATTACCAGCACCTGTCTAGTGATGTTATTACCAGCACATGTCTAGTGATGTTATTACCAGCACTTGTCTAGTGATGTTATTACCACCACCTGTCTAGTGATATTATTACCAGCACCTGTCTAGTGATGTTATTACCACCACCTGTCTAGTGATATTATTACCAGCACCTGTCTAGTGATGTTATTACCACCACCTGTCTAGTGATGTTATTACCAGCACCTGTCTAGTGATGTTATTACCAGCACTTGTCTAGTGATGTTATTACCACCACCTGTCTAGTGATATTATTACCAGCACCTGTCTAGTGATGTTATTACCACCACCTGTCTAGTGATGTTATTACCACCACCTGTCTAGTGATGTTATTACCAGCACCTGTCTAGTGATGTTATTACCACCACCTGTCTAGTGATGTTATTACCAGCACCTGTCTAGTGATGTTATTACCAGCACATGTCTAGTGATGTTATTACCACCACCTGTCTAGTGATATTATTACCAGCACCTGTCTAGTGATGTTATTACCAGCACCTGTCTAGTGATGTTATTACCAGCACATGTCTAGTGATGTTATTACCACCACCTGTTTAGTGATGTTATTACCAGCACCTGTCTAGTGATGTTATTACCAGCACCTGTCTAGTGATGTTATTACCAGCACCTGTCTAGTGATGTTATTACCAGCACCTGTCTAGTGATGTTATTACCAGCACCTGTCTAGTGATGTTATTACCAGCACCTGTCTAGTGATGTTATTACCAGCACCTGTCTAGTGATGTTATTACCAGCACCTGTCTAGTGATGTTATTACCAGCACCTGTCTAGTGATGTTATTACCAGCACCTGTCTAGTGATGTTATTACCAGCACCTGTCTAGTGATGTTATTACCAGCACCTGTCTAGTGATGTTATTACCAGCACCTGTCTAGTGATGTTATTACCAGCACCTGTCTAGTGATGTTATTACCAGCACCTGTCTAGTGATGTTATTACCAGCACCTGTCTAGTGATGTTATTACCAGCACCTGTCTAGTGATGTTATTACCAGCACCTGTCTAGTGATGTTATTACCACCACCTGTCTAGTGATGTTATTACCACCACCTGTCTAGTGATGTTATTACCAGCACCTGTCTAGTGATGTTATTACCAGCACCTGTCTAGTGATGTTATTACCAGCACCTGTCTAGTGATGTTATTACCAGCACCTGTCTAGTGATGTTATTACCAGCACCTGTCTAGTGATGTTATTACCAGCACCTGTCTAGTGATGTTATTACCACCACCTGTCTAGTGATGTTATTACCAGCACCTGTCTAGTGATGTTATTACCAGCACCTGTCTAGTGATGTTATTACCAGCACCTGTCTAGTGATGTTATTACCAGCACCTGTCTAGTGATGTTATTACCAGCACCTGTCTAGTGATGTTATTACCACCACCTGTCTAGTGATATTATTACCAGCACCTGTCTAGTGATTTTATTACCAGCACCTGTCTAGTGATGTTATTACCAGCACCTGTCTAGTGATGTTATTACCAGCACCTGTCTAGTGATGTTATTACCAGCACCTGTCTAGTGATGTTATTACCAGCACCTGTCTTGTGATATTATTACCAGCACCTGTCTAGTGATGTTATTACCAGCACCTGTCTAGTGATGTTATTACCAGCACCTGTCTAGTGATGTTATTACCAGCACCTGTCTAGTGATGTTATTACCACCACCTGTCTAGTGATGTTATTACCACCACCTGTCTAGTGATGTTATTACCACCACCTGTCTAGTGATGTTATTACCAGCACATGTCTAGTGATGTTATTACCAGCACATGTCTAGTGATTTTATTACCAGCACCTGTCTAGTGATGTTATTACCAGCACCTGTCTAGTGATGTTATTACCAGCACCTGTCTAGTGATGTTATTACCACCACCTGTCTAGTGATGTTATTACCACCACCTGTCTAGTGATGTTATTACCACCACCTGTCTAGTGATGTTATTACCAGCACATGTCTTGTGATGTTATCAGCAGCACTAATTATTTTAACTGTCTTTCTAAAGCTTGTAAACTATGTTTAACGATTAACCTACCCATATTAATAGTAATCTTTACTTTCTACTTGGGCATAGTACGACGATATAGGCTCTCCAGGCTATTCGGTCCTGAGCTATTTTCCCCACTTGTATGGGGTTATCAATCTTTCGCGAACTTTTCCTTCCTGTTTTAATTAGCTCGTGTTATCCTAGGTGACGACACTACTCCGTTGTAGAGTCTGTATATCTGGTTGCACGTGTGATGTATACAAACAAAAGCAAATTTCAAATACGCAAACATAAAACCATCAATGAAAAGGTGAAAATGTTCACTTAATGTTTAGCCTAGGATAATTTTGTTTGTAAAACTCACCTCAAATGTAATTGGCGTACAAGTACCTGTTTATAACTGTAAATAAAATTGTCTTAATCAAATCGTAATGAAGAAAATACATTTTGCAGTCTGCCTAATGTTATTTGGTTTCTTTTATTTAATTACATTTTTAAATTAACCAAAGCTACTTCACCTCCACAAAAGAAAACTTAAATATGACAAAATACCCTCACAGTGCCATTTTTGAAATTAAAACATTTAAAGGGAGAATACTCTTGATTCAAATATAAAATTTTAGGTTTTCATGAGTTATGCAGCTTGCAATAAACTAATGTGCTGAGTTATAGAAATTTAGTGTTAGCTTTACTATTTTACATTTAGTTTTGGCTTTATGCGAACTAAAACAACTTCATAAACAACAAGTAAAGACTTTTTAAAAATACATCATAATAGCTATTTTATGAGAACATATTATGTTAAATTTAAATGGAATAAACATGCCGGCTACAATGTTTTTAGAACATTTTTTTAACATACTATTCTTGTTGAATTAAAATGTTATAGTCTTTGTCGTGTTAGTAAACATTCGATGTTTTCCTTCTTGTATGTCAAATCGTATTGGTAGGTAACGTAATAAGATGGATGAACGCAGGTTACGGAGCTAAAGTGGAGGTGATGGAGCTAAGATGGATGAACACAGGTGAGTTAAGATGATAGAGCTAAGGTGGATGAACACAGGTGAGTTAATGTAATGGAGCTAAGGTGGATGAACACAGGTGAGTTAAGGTAATGGAGCTAAGATAGTGGGGCTAAGGTGATGGAGCTTCGATGGATGAACACAGGTGAGTGAGTTAAGGCGAGGGAGCTAAATCGTATGAACGCAGGTGAGTGAGTTAAAGTAATTGAGCTAACATGGATGAACACAGGTAAGCTTAATTGGCTGAGCAAAGAAGACTGCGATATGCTGATGGAGCTAATTTGACCTAGCTAGAGTGATTGAACTAAGGTACTGAGTTTATCTGATTGAGGCAATATAATTTTGCTATAGTGACGCACAAAGTGATTTAGCTATGGCAATAGAGCTATGGTGTTAAGCTGACTGAGTTAACGTGATGGAGCTTACGGGACTTAACCCAATTAATTGTGACTAATCTGGGGCGACTAGATAAGAGCAACATTAAGCTGACTCATTAAGCTCCAACTACGTTAAAATATATCCAAAGATTTTGTTTTAGCGTATTTTATCAAATTAAATGTATCGTCATTTACGTATGTTTTTCACATTACGCTCTGAGAATTTTTTAAAATATCTTACCGTGCCGTGCATAAACCGACATTTCATAAATTGAATCTGTTTGTTTATAAATTAAATTAAGTTGTGATTTTTTATATATATTTTTTAAAACCGCTTAATCTATTTTTACTATGATTTATTTCGTTCCTTGATATTTATCATCCACGTTTTAACTGTTTCCCATTATAAGTTCTGTGACTTCCCATAAAACCCGCCGTGTGATAACCGGAATCTGCCGGTTAAACCGTATCTGTACACCGAGTAGGTAACATCGCGTACGTACGGCGCCTAGCGATAGATTCGGTTATAAAAATGTTTTTATCAGATAATCACAAGCCAAGGAGAGCTAAATTTAGAACACAAAATTAGGTTAGAGGTGAAAGTTCGATAAACAAAACATAAAACGGGGGTTATTTTTGTCCAGTCAAATACTGACTTAGCGTAAAGGTTTAAAACGAAAGCAAAATGTGGGCCTTGCAAAGTTTGCTATACTTTGCCTCATAACAGTGTGTCAGGCTTAAAGCCAAAGATATAGAACGACATAGATCCAACACATAAAAAACGGTTTAACTATTATTTGTGCTTGTTCCTTATTTTGTGTATGGTTATTTTAACAGTAAACTCATATATCTCGCGTTTAGTTTTGTTGCTTTAATTCGTTAGGACGCCACAGGACACGTCTGAATGATGGAGTCGATCCAGCTCTAAGAGTTACCTGGCACGAATATAATACCATCGCTGTGTCGAGCTAAATTTGACAGGAATATACAACTTCTGCTGATAAGTAAGGTCAGCATTTTGCCTCCCTGAGGCTAACCAGCTTTAAAGGGTACCCGACCTGTCAGCAGAACGTCCAATCAACTCAGCTCTAATGGGTACCTGACCTGTCAGCAGAACTTAGAGTCAACTCAGCTCTAATGGGTACCTGACCTGTCAGCAAAACGTAGTCTACTCAGCTCTGATGGTTGTGGAAGGCACCTGGGCAATCAACTCAGCTCTAATGGGTACCTGACCTGTCAGCAGAACGTAGAGTCAACTCAGCTCTAATGGGTACCTGACCTGTCAGCAGAACGTAGAGTCAACTCAGCTCTTATGGTTGTGGAAGGCACCTGGGCATAGTGTGAACACCTTTAACACTATTCCCTTGCATATCGAAATAAGTTAAACATACACTCTTCTGTTCTTTGCCCCTGTTTAATTTAGAGTTAGCTTTGACTGATTTAAAATTAAGTACAGATGCTTCTTAGTTAAATTAAATATTTTCGTTTAAAACAGAAAAAAACGAATCAAACAACATCATCGGTTTATATTGTAATTAAACCAAGCACGTGCGAAGAACACGGATGGATAGGTAGCTATGTACGATTTAATTTTGCGCATATAAAATAAAATAAATAATTATTAATTGCTTACACATTGACGTAAATTCGTAAATAGAATTAAGAGCACTTAGCCTATTAATAAATATCCAAGTGGCAGGGGAGGTAATGAGTACAAGCTTGAATCTAGCGGGAGATAACTCGGGTTGCTAGCCACACAAGAACCGTGGCACTGACTCCAGTGTGACCGGAGCTCTTCCGTTTCCAGACTTATTTATATTTTCCAGAACTTAGGTAGTGATAAGCGCTGATACAGTTACCACTGAGGAATGGCAGGGGAATTAATTTATTAATTTGAATATACCAACATTCTAGTGTTTCAAACTGTGTATAATAAAACATTTTGTTCAAAAGAAACTTGTCGGGAAGTAAGCGCATTTTGCCATCCCTAAAAGTTCCAAATTCTCCATCGTTACTAGTAGCTGTCAATTTAAGTAATCGGTCTTGACGCAGACATATATTTTTAACATACTCTCTATCAATCCCTCAAATAAAAAAAATAAAAAACTAGTAGCTGCATATTTTAGAACGCGATCTACAAATCTTTTAAAACAATTATTTTCTAAGTATCAGAAATACCACTTTTACAAAAACTAGTAAGGAAAGAACTCAGTCATGTTATTACTACCATAAACAATGAACGAAACCGTTTCGAGGTAAATTATTGCTGGCCCTAAAAAGGACCGTGTAGAACTTGTCAGTTTTTTTTTTTAATTAAAACATATTTTGTTTTAAATAATGCTGTGACCTACTTAGGTCGAGTCATTTTTATTTTGACATTGTATAATTCCTTATATGGAATGATGGTGTAACACCTGGGGTTTTTCCACTGACTTATTAAGGTGTTTGAGACATAGAAATTTTCCATTAAAATCTGATTGAATGATTCTGATCAGATGATTATCCCAACCAATGGCGACATGAGTTGAGGATAACCTCCCCTGTCACAGAAGTCTTTAATTGCACTGCACACTCGCAACACGAGGCAGTTTTTCTTGACCTGGTAGTCTACGGGGCCGTTTTACCTCGTTCAGGCAGCCGTCCATATTGTCCGGCTATAGACTCTGACCATTTGAACGTGAGAGTACTTAAGACCTGTGTGTGCCTTGCTTTCTTAAGTTGATTTAGTCTTCTAGTTTAATATTACTTGTCGCTAAGTAATTCCTGAAGCTACAGCAGTGTTGTGTGGCCTGTGGCTGTTCTTTTGACAGTGTAGAAATCTGTGATAGTGATTTTTCCTACATTTTGTAAGTTGTGTTTTGATATTTTATACATTAAATATTTTATCTAGTTCATCTTTGTGTTCTGCCACAACTGAGTTCGCTGATTAAAAGGTCGTATGTAGATTGGATGAGTGTTAATTACAACAGTATCACTAGCTCCCCTAGACATTAAATTCGAGCCCTAGTGGGTCGTTGTGTTAAGTGTTCATCCACTTAGGCCGTAAGGCATTTGCATATGACCCCGAAAAAAGAATCCGGGGACGTTCTCCTTCTATTTAGCTGATAGATAGGTTAACGTTACAAAGTGGGAGCTCGCCGAGATTTAATCTGTCGTTCCAGTTGTTGGTTATATCAGTTGAATATTAAGGTTAGTTGGATTTAGTTGTTTTTATATCCAGTAGCGCAGTGTTCTTACAACGCGCGCTCAGGCTAGAGTATCTAGGTCAAATTAGCAGACGTGTCACGTCCTACATTTAGAGGTCAAGTACACGGCCCAACGCTGTGTATTAATTTAAAGAATCTAGGCTTGTTGTGATTTTCAAGTTAGAGTTATGGAGTCTTTTTTGGCTAATCCTACTGTTGAAGATGTAGAAAAGTTGAGTAGAAAAGTTTTGGTTAGTGTTGTTAAGGAATTGAAATTGGATTATTCTGTTACGCAGAAGTCAGAGGTGTTGAGAGATAAAATTGTTGTTCATTTCATTAATGAAGGAGTATTTGATGAAAGTTTGTTGGCTGGTGTGTTGCTCCGCGAGGAGAAAACTCTAGAGAAGGTAGAATTAGAAGCTAGAATTGCTTTAGAGAAGGAGAAAATTGCTCTAGAGAAGGAGAAAGTTGCTTTAGAGAAACAGGAGATAGAGGCTAAAATTGCTTTAGATAAGAGGAGGTTGGAATTAGAGTTTGGTCAAGTTAGTGATGTCACTTCTCTGGTAGATCCAAAAAAGTTGTCGGTAGGGCAAGTGATTGCCGAATTTGGGAAATTAGTTCCTAAATTTGATGAAACAGATTTGGTCGTTTTCTTTAACTCGTTCGAGAGTTTAGCGAAGACATGTGAATGGCCCGAAACTTCCATTACTGCTTTATTGAGCTCTGTCCTTACTGGGAAAGCTGCAAAAACATACCAGGCACTCTCTCACGACGTTCAAAATAACTATAGTTTGGTCAAGACTGCCATTTTGAAGGCCTACGCACTGACGCCCGAGGCCTATCGGACAAAATTCCGAACACTCCGCAAGTTACCCACACAATCATATGTGGAATTTCTCTTTGAAAAGGAGAAAATATTCTCAAGGTGGCTACACTCTGAGGAAGTTTCTGAGTTTGAGAAACTCAGGTCACTTATCCTAAGGGAAGAATTCCTATCGTCCCTGCCTGAAGAGATACGACTACACATTCTTGACAACAAGATAACTGACATCCAGAAGGCTGCTGAGTCGGCTGACACATATATGTTGGTGCATAAGAAACCACCGGTGTCAGGAAACCGCCTCAACCCCGTGCTTCCCCTTTTTGGCAGCAATCATCCTGTTGGCCAACATTTGAAGGCAGCACAGTCCAGAGAGAAACCAAGATCAACTCTCAATCGTCGAGCAGTATGCCAGTTCTGCAAAAGGTCTGGGCATCTTGTCAAGGACTGTTACAAACGTCTTTAGAATAACAGAGAGGTGGTGCGTACTTCCGCGCACTATGCTCTATCCCCTCAAGCAGCCAGTTCAACTATGAACTCTAGAATTCAAAAGGACTCTAACCCTAAGTGTCCGCAAGAAGGTAGTCAAGTCTCCACACATTATGTGCAGTCACATTTTGACTGTTCTCGCCACCATCCAGTTTCTTCCGAGTCTACCGATCTCGAGAGATCGAGAAAAGTTGACTTTTCATCTTTTATTTCCGAAGCCATCATTAGTAAACCAGGTGATCCGTTGTCTCAGAAGAATATCACCGTTCTAAGAGACACAGGAGCGTCACAATCACTCCTTTTGAAAAGTTCAATGGACATTTCACCAGAGACGAACACCGGAAGGATTTCCATTATCCAGGGAGTGGGGACAAAATCTACTGTCGTCCCTCTACACAAGTTTGCCTTGAAACATCATCTCGTCGAAGGTGAAGTCATTTTAGGTGTGATAGATAGTATTCCAGTCCCAGGAGTACACCTACTTCTAGGGAATGACCTTGCGGGAAGCAAAGTATACCCCTGTACGGTTTCAGACCCTTTGTCAACAGTTCCAGATAATGATTATGAACTGTATCCTGCATGTGCGGTGACAAGAAGCCAGACCAAACAATTGGCTGACACAACGTCTGAACCACATCTACCATCATCGTCAAGAAATTCGACTCCCAAACTGGAGTCTATGCTTCCAGAAAACACAAGCTTGGGCTTACCCCTGAGGATATCTCAGGAAGACATCATTAAAGCTCAACAAGTCGACGCGGAGCTCAAAGCAACGGTCGAAAAATCTCTATCATCTGACGATGGAGAATATTTCTCCGAGAACGGCCTCTTCTTTCGTCGCGCTATACCAGTGATTGCCTCACCAGCCGAACCATGGTTGGGTAAAAACCAGCTGTGGGTCCCTCCACCTTATCGGCATGAAATACTTAAGCTGGCACATGACCATCCAATGTCAGCGCACCCAGGAGTCACTAAAACGACGGCGAAGATCAAAGAACTGTTCTTTTGGCCCAAAATGAGAAAAGATGTGTCGCGTTACTGCAGAAGTTGCACGAACTGTCAGTTGGCCGGAAAGCCAAACCAGACAATTCCTAAGGCCCCTTTGAGTCCGATTCCTGTATTAGAAGAACCCTTTTCAAAAATCGTCATGGACTGTGTAGGTCCCTTGCCTAAAACCAAGGCGGGCAACGAGTACCTACTTACCTTTATGTGTTCAAGTACCCGTTTTCCCGAGGCGATTCCCTTACGGAACATTAAGGCAAAGACTGTAGTCAGAGCCATGACCCGGTTCTTCACTACCTTTGGATTACCTAGAATCGTGCAAACAGATCAAGGCAGCAACTTCACCAGTCACCATTTTCAGGAAGCGCTAGCCAAGCTAGGCGTTACCCACATCACCAGCTCAGCCTACCACCCTCAGTCTCAAGGCGTACTTGAGAGGTTCCACCAAACCCTCAAAACCATGCTAAGGACATTCGCTAACAGTAACACCCAATGGGATGAGTCTGTTCCTTGGATTATTTTCGCCGCGAGGGACTGTGTCCAGGACTCTTTAGGCTACTCGCCTTTTCAACTTGTGTTTGGACATTCTGTCCGTGGCCCCCTGAAGCTGATACATGAACGGTGGACAGGTACCAGCGATCATCCTGTGGAAAGCTTCGACGATTTTCACGTTCGACTGAAAGCCGTGTGCGAAATGGCTCACAAGAACTTAAGAAAGGCCCAAGTGAGAATGAAAGGACTGTATGATAAGAGTTCTTGTAAACGAACATTCAATCCAGGCGACAAAGTTCTTGTGCTAGTACCTAATCTGAACAATGCGTTATCCTTGAGATATTGTGGACCCTTTACTGTGCATTCAAAATTAAGTGATTTGAACTATGTTGTCAATACGCCCGACAGAAGAAAGAAACAGACAGTGTATCATGTCAACTCACTGAAAAAGTATTATGATAATTGTAACAATTTTCAATCCACAGCTAAAATTACTTTACCTGTATGTTCAAATGTTTCTGATGATGTGATACATGATAAATTGAAACCCCCAAAATTGGTAAATTCTTCCTTTTTAGATAATTTGAATGTCCACCTTATGCATTTGTCCACAGAGGAAAGCCATAGATTGTCTCAGTTATTTGAGACATTTCCCTCTATCTTTGGGGATGTCCCCAAGGAAGCGAAGGTTCCACCTCATGATGTAGACGTTGGTGACGCAAAACCCATTAAACAACACCGCTATAGAGTTAATCCGGAAAAAGCTGCTTTGATAAAAGATGAAATTGATTATATGCTCAAGAATGATATCATTGAGCCCAGTTTCAGCAACTGGAATTCCCCATGTCTCCTAGTCCCGAAAGACGGTGGATCTTTCAGGTTTGTGACCGACTTTAGGAAAGTAAATGCGCTCACCAAAGCTGATTCCTATCCTTTACCTCGGATAGAAGACGTTATTGATAAAGTTGGTCAAGCTAAGATAATTTCCAAAATTGATTTACTTTCAGGATACTGGCAAATCCCCTTATCTGACCGTGCAAAAGAAATATCTGCTTTTGTAACCCCTAATGGTTTTTATAGATACAAACGTATGCCTTTTGGTATGCGAAATGCTGGTCAAACTTTCCAGAGGGTCATTAACTCTGTCATTGCTGACATAGACCAATGTGAGGCCTACATAGATGATATAGTTGTATTTTCTAATACTTTTGAAGAACATATTGTTCAATTGACTAACCTTTTTAGAAAATTGTCTGAAGTTAATTTTACTGTAAACTTACATAAAAGTGATTTCTGTAAAGCTTCAATTACCTATTTGGGTTATCAAGTGGGAACGAACCAAGTTCGGCCCATTGAAGCTAAAGTAGATGCTATTGTAAGGTTACCACCTCCCAAAAATTGTAAAGAGATCAAAAAGTTCCTTGGGATGGCTGGTTACTATAGACGGTTCTGTCAAAACTTTTCAGCTATTGCTGAACCTCTTACTGCATTATTGAAAAAGGGTGTTGAGTTTGAATGGTCAGATAAATGTCAAGAAGCTTTTTTAACCATTAAGTCATTTCTATCTAATGCTCCTGTTAAGGCTGCACCAAATTTCAGCAAGCCCTTTAAACTTGCCATTGATGCTAGCAACTTAGCCATTGGCTCAGTCCTATTTCAAGAAGACAACATGGGAATTGACCATCCCATTGCCTTTTTTTCCAGGAAGTTAAATGAGAACCAAAAGAATTACTCTACTATTGAAAAAGAGGCTTTAGCTTTGGTTTTGTCATTACAACATTTTGAAGTCTATGTCTCTTCTTCAACCAATCCAGTCAGAGTGTTTTCTGACCATGATCCCCTGAAATTTACCTCTAAGTTAGGACAGACAAATCAAAGAATATTGAGATGGTGCTTATATTTCCAAAATTTTAATCTGGAAATTTCACACATTAAGGGTAGTGATAATGTTGTGGCTGATTGTTTGTCAAGGATGTAAAATCTTGTTACACACATTGATCATGTGACATGCTTTGTGGTTCATTAGGACCATAAACAGGTTTTGTTTGAGTGTCACTCATATGAAAATGAGTGGTGTGAGTTTTGAATTTTTTTCAAAATTCCAATCCTGTTGAATATTTTGTTTATTTTCAGGTGAACCTTAATTAAAGGTAGTTTTTGATTATATGTAATCTTTTATAATAATATGTCTCATATGACTCAATTGATATTGTAGCTAGTCATAGAAATAAAGGTCTTACCCTGGCGGGTTTACCACTTTTAATATTCTCATGGAAAAATTGTAATCCCCCTTTTGAGGGATTTTGATGTATAATTACCTTTTGAAGGGTTACTCCCCTTTCACCAATTGTAAAAGTTGGAGTTACTTCCCTTTTATGTTCAGGGATATTTTCATCTGGTATTATGATTTTGATTGCCTACATTTGTAAAACATTTTTGTTATTTCATTGCCAGATTGGTTCCTTATGTATGTTTTTGTGGAACCTATCTGTCACTTCCAAAAAGGGAGGGGATGTGACCTACTTAGGTCGAGTCATTTTTATTTTGACATTGTATAATTCCTTATATGGAATGATGGTGTAACACCTGGGGTTTTTCCACTGACTTATTAAGGTGTTTGAGACATAGAAATTTTCCATTAAAATCTGATTGAATGATCCTGATCAGATGATTATCCCAACCAATGGCGACATGAGTTGAGGATAACCTCCCCTGTCACAGAAGTCTTTAATTGCACTGCACACTCGCAACACGAGGCAGTTTTTCTTGACCTGGTAGTCTACGGGGCCGTTTTACCTCGTTCAGGCAGCCGTCCATATTGTCCGGCTATAGACTCTGACCATTTGAACGTGAGAGTACTTAAGACCTGTGTGTGCCTTGCTTTCTTAAGTTGATTTAGTCTTCTAGTTTAATATTACTTGTCGCTAAGTAATTCCTGAAGCTACAGCAGTGTTGTGTGGCCTGTGGCTGTTCTTTTGACAGTGTAGAAATCTGTGATAGTGATTTTTCCTACATTTTGTAAGTTGTGTTTTGATATTTTATACATTAAATATTTTATCTAGTTCATCTTTGTGTTCTGCCACAACTGAGTTCGCTGATTAAAAGGTCGTATGTAGATTGGATGAGTGTTAATTACAACAGTATCACTAGCTCCCCTAGACATTAAATTCGAGCCCTAGTGGGTCGTTGTGTTAAGTGTTCATCCACTTAGGCCGTAAGGCATTTGCATATGACCCCGAAAAAAGAATCCGGGGACGTTCTCCTTCTATTTAGCTGATAGATAGGTTAACGTTACAATGCGCAGATAAAAACACGACTAGCCGTTAAAGTTGGAGCATACGATCACCAAACCTACGCGAGACATTGTAGAAGCACACAAAAAAAGGTGTGGGTACAGGCAAGGCTGCAACTGGTTGGCTGTGTAATCAACACAGGACCGGTTAAATTGCCGGTTAAATACACCAAAGGGTAGTAGAATCTAGGTTACACCGAGCTCTTAGTAAAACAAAACTTTTAACTACCGTAGAGAGAAGTACCTAGCCTTTAAGCGGTCTCTAAAACTTAACTTATTAGCCAATCAGAAAATTTGTCTAAGCCATGGATGTAGGCTACTCATCGATTACCATATATACTATTTTCTATTTCAGTCTTAGCCAATCAGAAAATTTGTCTAAGCCATGGATGACCTCAACGATTACCATATAAACTATTTTCTATTTCAGTCTCAGCCAATCAGAAAATTTGTCTAACTAAGCTACGGTTGACCTCACCGATTACCATATAACTTAGCTTCTACGTCTACTTAGTGTAAAGAACCACGTCACAGACATGCCCAGACGCCACAAAAAGGGTTCCGAGCTCTCAGAAGCACAAGTTCCCTGTTCGCTTACAGCTAGGCACCAAGCCTATAGGAGCCGGGCACCAACCTTCCATAAGCTGAGCAGAGCACTCGTCCAACTAACCACGGTAGACCTACACGAGGACAATCACACGAACCGATCACTGGGTAAGCTAAAATAGGCACGGATATACACATACCCTAAAGCAAGTGTACAACCCTAGCTAATCGAGCTCTTAGAAAAACAAAGTTCTAATTATATATTGAGACAAGTATCAAGAGTTTAGCGAACGGTCAATTTCCGAGGGTCGCTAAAATTTCGACAATCATCGCGCGAGCTAATCAGAAAATTTGCTTAGCTAAGCCACGGGTCGCCTGCCAAAGGCGCGGGTTATACGCCAGTGTCTTAGTGTAAAAACCACGTGATGGGGCCGTGCATTTTACAATGCGTCGGTGAGTTTACTAATCACGTGCTACTCTAGCGCGAGCCGCGTAGATAAAAGCACACATTCATCATGACCTACATGATATGAGTCAAGGCCGATTTCTAGAAGTTCGAAATTCTATCGCCAGAGTCGATAGTTCGATCAAAAGCAACTCGGGACTAGATCTAGATCTAGATCCAGATCTAAAATGAATTGAAATCAGCCCGATCAAAATTGTACATCAGTCAAGATTCATTCAAAATGTGCGAACGTAAAAGAAGACATATAACACACCTTTACATATTCCTTGTTGCTGTGGTTTCTGTAGTTGATCTCATTTTAAAAAACTGTTGCTTCTTGAAGAACTTACTAGAATTTTTAACTTTGTTTCCTGTAAAAATTGTAATCTAATAATATAAAGCGCCATTTTGTTTGAAATGTTAAATCAGCGCGTTCATCTGCGGTGCAACTAAGTTTTGGACACATCCGTTTTGTGTTTAAAAATAAATCTCTCTCAAATAGATTCTTTTTGTTCTGCAATTTTGTTTACATTTTGTACAATACAAGTTATGCTAGACTGTCGAATAGCAGGATGTCATTGTTTATGTCGCCATTATGACGTGAAAACCAAATTGTTTTTGCCTTTTAAAAAAAAAATTGTGTTTAATAACCGCAAATACTTAAACATCAAATACATCCAATCTATTTAAAGTCGGAAAAATCAAATAGTCGTGATTTTATAACCATATTAATTTTAATAACATTGTGCAAGATTTAAAAAAATAAATTTAATAGGCCTCTCGAATACCTTTGAGACTTCTCTCGCTCGGGTCCATTTCTTCAGGTCATCTTAGGTCTTTAAAACGATCGATTTCTAATTTATTAGTAGTTTTAATGTTTACTCTTTTCTGAAACTGTTTTATTTATGCGTTTTTCCGTTTTTGTTGAATATGTTTAATGAAGATACAATGTTAATCATGAAACTAGTAACACACACAAATAACTTTCTTAGTAAAAAAAAAAGTTGCAACTAAAATTGTAAAGAAAAATTGAAGTTAAAATACTAGAAAGAAATAAAATGTAAAAAAAAAAAGATATTTTTGTTTTTGATTCATTTATTAGCGATCTAACGATGTTAAGATGGGAGATCATTGGTCTAACCGTGGCTAAATCATAAGTCGTGTAAAGTGCGGCTCTCTTTTCGCCATGGGCTGACTTTGTTCAGGGTAGATTTGTTCTCGGGAGTAATGCAGTCTTTGTTTAAATATCGCAGATTAATGTCTGCTTGTTTATTGTTGATGGCGCTTCCAGATATGTAGTATTTATCCTTTTCAAACTTTATTTACCGTTTGGCTGGTTATAGTTGCGATCAGGGATGGCTGATTCTAAAGTTATTCATTTTTAGTGGTGTTACATTTTTAGTGGTGTTACATTTTTAGTGGTGTTACATTTTTAGTGATGTTACATTTTAGTGGTGTTACATTTTTAGTGGTGTTACATTTTTAGTGATGTTACATTTTAGTGGTGTTACATTTTTAGTGGTGTTACATTTTTAGTGGTGTTACATTTTTAGTGGTGTTACATTTTTAGTGATGTTACATTTTTAGTGGTGTTACATTACGAGGGTAGGATACCGATGAAAGGTTTGGAAAATATTTTTTGTTGATGATAATTTTGTTTTTGTTTTATTAACGAAGTTGCCCATTTGAATTAAGGACTGATGTAGGCCTTGATCTTTTAATGACGTAAACTTTTGGTTAGCTGTTTAGCTAGGTGATTGCTGATTTGCTCGCAAGACATTCAGATAAGGGCTCTGATTTAAAGGGCGAATAATTTTCTTTATAAATAATACTAATAGCTGACAGTTACTGACATGAAGATAGGTTAATATTGAACCGTTTAACATTTAGGCTTGATGTAGGTATGTCATGGAGATGGGTAAACATTGAAACATTCAACATTTTGGCTTGATTAAAGTCAATTATTTGTTTTTAAGACAAGCAGCAACCGGATATGTAAACTTTTCATGGCGTCTTCATTTCAGCGACTTATAGTTTCAAAGAAGATACTCCAACCCTGTCATTGATGTCTTTAATTCTGCTGACGGAAATGTAGAGGTTGATAAAATCTAGTCTGTTGGTTTCAAAATGGGCTGTTAGTGCTTCTGTGCGTGATTTTTTTCCTATTCGTCTTTCTCTGGGTGTAGGAGATAGACGGTGCAAGGTAAACTCTGCTTCTGATCCTCAGGGTACAGCCGGTCAACGATCACGACCTGACTCTCCCCGGCGTCTTCTGCAGGATCGACGTTCTCCTCGTGGCTCTCTTTTGCGTCTACTGCAGGATTTACGCTCTCCTTGTGACTCTCTCCTGCGTCTACTGCAGGATCGACGCTCTCCTCGTGACTCTCCCCGGCGTCTACTGCAGGATTTACGCTCTCCTTGTGACTCTCTCCTGCATCTACTGCAGGATCGACGCTCTCCTTGTGACTCTCTCCGGCGTCTTCAGCAGGATCGACGCTCTCCTTGTGACTCTCCCCGGCGTCTACTGCAGGATTTACGCTCTCCTTGTGACTCTCTCCTGCGTCTACTGCAGGATCGACGCTCTCCTTGTGACTCTCTCCGGCGTCTTCAGCAGGATCGACGCTCTCCTTGTGACTCTCTCCTGCGTCTACTGCAGGATCGACGCTCTCCTTGTGACTCTCTCCGGCGTCTTCTGCAGAATCGACGCTCTCCTCATGACTCTCCCAATCGTCTTCTGTAATATCGCTGCTCTCCTCATCGCTCTCCCAATAGTCTTCTAAAATATAGATGCTCCCCTCGTCTACCTCATCTACTTCTGAGCGTGTACGTTCAGCGATCGCGGTTTGGTCATGCGCATCGACTTCTGGGTTTACCTGTTCGACCAGAAAGGTCTGGCGACCTTCGGTGTATTCTGGGACCATTCGTTGGACGACCATATCTGAAACAAAAATTACCTTTATATTAATGTACATACATATATAAACATGCTCGTGATCAGCCATATAGATACGATAACACACATGCATATACACACATATGGGACGGCGTGGTCTTGTGGTAGGGCGTTTAAACGCTAACCCAAAAAGTCTAGAGCTCTGAACCCCTGCTCGAGTGTGTCTCGGAGTCAACCCCAGCCCAGATGGGTACCTGACTCACGTTAGGGAAAGTAGAGGCGGGTTGACATAGTTCCGGCTACACTATCTTGTCATACTCCAAGGTCATTGAAACAAGTGAACTCAACTATACTTGCCCCCGAAAGGTTTGAAGGTGTATTTCACTAACTTTTACTTATGTACATACACATGCTCGTGCATACGTGCACGCATGTAATAACACATATGCATATACATACATACACATACAGATGCCCTTTATTGACGCACGCTGACGCCACTTTAGAGTAAAAACAGTGGAAAATAAATCGGGAGTGATCTCCCCTAAACTTTCTCGAATATTCTTATATAACTCGGAATATAGACATGATTTTTAATTACTTTTTAAAATAGAATAGAATCTCGTAGAAAAAAAGAATTGCGCACAAAGCGAACGCCAAAACAAAATGTGCATAATAGTGCGCAATATTATTAGTACTCTATAAATTTACATGCGTTTTTTGAGAAATCGGAAATAGCGTAAATTAGTATTTTCTGTCAAAGGAAATTACTCAAAATTCGACAGAAGGTAGAGAATTAGATCTTTTACTTACATGTTAAATTCCATTTATCTATCTGAAATAGTACTCAAGTTATAGGCTTTTGAAAAATTCAAAGTAGAAAAAGTACCACTTCCGGTTATGGTAAATCGCTCAAAAGTTAATCAGGATCTACGATTTTGATAAAATACTTATATCTGAAATTTCATCAACCTAGCTGTAACGGTACTCAAGTTATCGTGTTTACACACAGACAGACATACAGACAGACACACAGACATTCGGACAAGATTGCAAAATTATGTTTTTCCGTATCAGTGAGGTGTAAAACGTCGAGATTTGTAAAAATCTCGATTTTTTTTTTTGCACGATTACAATACTTTCTCTATACTTGGTATATAGGCCCTACGAGAAAGTAAAAACGCTCACACCGTATTCAGCTTGATTGAGGCATTGCTAGTAATGTGTCCTGTTATCTCCCTTTTATTGTTCTAGCAATCTTTAAATTATTTTTAATGACTTATTAATTATCAAGTTAGTTTAAACCAAAATCGAATCATGAATGTTGCTAAAAATTCAGCGTTGCTACAAACGTACAGACATACATGTGTTCCAGACTTATCAACGTGACTTACGGCAAGTGAGCGTACAGAATATCCCTGTAACAAATACACCAATGAGAAAACTCAGGAGAAGCTCGACATCATGGATATGCTTACAGTTTACTTCTCTTTGACCCAGATTTCCAAAGTGAACGGCTGTGGAAATTTTAAAAAATGTTATACCTATATCAATTAATGTGTCTCTGTACATTATGTATATAATTTTCTGTCTGTTTGTCATTGTATGTGTTAGCATGTGTTGTGCGGCTCTCTCTGGTGTGTGTGTTTGTGTTTGTGTGTGTGCGTGTCTAGGTGATGGCGGGTTTGTTTTTGCATGGTAAATCTGTGTGATGGGTGTGTCTGTGAGATGGGTGTGTCTGTGTTTATGGGTGTGTCTGTGTTATGTGTGTGTGTCTGTTTGATGGGTGTATCGTGTGATGGGTGTGTCTGTGTGATAGGTGTGTCTGTGTTTATGGGTGTGTCTGTGTTTATGGGTGTGTCTGTGTTTATGGGTGTGTCTGTGTTTATGGGTGTGTCTGTGTGATAGGTGTGTCTGTGTTTATGGGTGTGTCTGTGTTTATGGTGTGTCTGTGTTTATGGGTGTGTCTGTGTTTATGGGTGTGTCTGTGTTTATGGGTGTGTCTGTGTTTATGGGTGTGTCTGTGTTTATGGGTGTGTCTGTGTTTATGGGTGTGTCTGTGTTTATGGGTGTGTCTGTGTGATAGGTGTGTCTGTGTGATGGGCGTGTCTGTGTGATAGGTGTGTCTGTGTGATATGTGTGTCTGTGTGATGGGTGTGTCTGTGTAAAAGGGTGTGTCTGTGTTATGTGCGTGTCTGTATGATGGGTGTGTCTGTGTAAGTGGGTGTGTTTGTATGCATATGTGGGTCTAAGGGTGCATGCATGTGCCTTTGTGTGTATGTATGTGTCGGTTTTGGATTAGGTGTGTCTGTGGCTATGTGTGTGTCTATGTGTGTGCGTGTGTGTGATACTGTATCTGAGTATGTTTGTTTAGGCACGGGGTGTGTGTCTGATGTGCATCTGTGTGCGTGTGCGTGTGTGGGCATTCTATTGTATTGACTCACCCAAGGCCGTACCCACAAAAGCACTTAAACCAGTCAAAATGTAATTCTCCATTTCCTGCCTGTAACCTACATCACAAACAGAATAAATAAATTCACAATTCCGTTATGAGGTACCAATAGTTATTGTTTGGTGTTCATAAGCATACATGTTCATTTACAAATAATAACATTAAAGTTACAGAGCGTGGACTTTGTTCTAGCTTTTGACATAGCGCGAGGTTCTTGGAAAAAGAGAAGCGTTTAGTTTAAGTCCTTTCTTTTTAATAACCCAAATCCTAACAGCAATAAACCGGGAGTGATCTCCCCTAAACTTTCTCGAATATTCTTATATAAAATAACAGGGGATGGGAACTCGGGCTATAGACATGATTTTTAATCCATTTTAAATACTTAAAGTTTTAAAAATAGAATAAAATCTCGTAGACAAATTAATTGCACACCAAGTGAACGCGAAATAAAAAAGCGCATAATAGTGCGCAATATTATTAGTACTTTTAAAATTTACATTAGTTTTTTGAGAAATCGGAAGTAGCGTAAAGTACTACTTCCAGTCAACGGAATTGACTCAAAGTTTAATAGAAGGTAGAGAATTAGATCTTTTACTTACGTATGACATTTCATTTATCTATCTGAAATAGTACTCAAGTTATAGGCTTTTGAAAAATTCAAAGTAGGAAAAGTACCACTTCCGGTTATCGGAAATCGCTCAAAAGTTGATACGGATCTACGATTTTGATTAAATACTTATATATGAAATTTCATCAACCTAGCTGTAACGGTACTCAAGTTATCGTGTTTACACACGGACACACACACACACACACACACACAGACACACAGACATACGGACAAGATTGCAAAATTATGTTTTTCCGTATCAGTGAGATGCAAAACGTCGAGATTTGCAAAAATCTCGATTTTTTTTTTTTTGCACGATTACAAGACTTTCTCTATACTTCGTATATACGAGAAAGTAAAAATAGCTGATGCAACATCTCGATATAAAGATGGCGCATTTTATCCGTTAATCTTGTCCATCAGTGATAGGTAGTTTCACTTATGTAGGAACGTCATCATTAAATCGAGCCATTGTCCTTGCTCCATACAAAACTATAACCTTAAAATACCATTAACTTAGGTACGAACCTCATCATAAAACCTACTCGTATAACTAATAGGTTAATAAATAAATGCCGTTGATTTTCGGTTATACAGAGGTGTGGTCACAACAGTGCGATAATAACCCAATAATAATTCTTGCAGATTGTACCTTAACGATGCTCTACGAATGTCACTAACTTACCCTAACCGTACCCCGAACAACAATGCGATAATAACCCAATAACAATTTATGCAGATCGTACTGTAGCGATGCTCTGCTAGTGTCACTATCCCAGAGGCGTAGCGAGGGGGGGGGGGTGCGGACCGCACCGGGTGACACAATTTAGGGGGGTGACACCAAGGCAAAAAATAGCAAAATATATAGAGAAAAACTTGAGGGGGATGCAAATCGAAAGGTTGAAGGGGGGGGGGGTTGCTAATCGAAAATTTGTCCGCGGGTAGGATCGCTACGCCTCCGGGGGGGGGGGGGGAGGGGTGACACCATTAAGTGCCGCATCGGGTGACACCCGACCTCGCTACGCCACTGCACTATCCTTACCCTAACCGTTACCCAACCATTTCTCTTTACTTCATCCCCAGCCATGACCATAACCTACTTTCTAACTATGACGTCAAATAAGCCCTGGCTAATCATGGACTTCACATTATTACCAGGCAAAGTAAAATCTCGATATGATGCCATATGGCTCCAATTATATATCTAAAACAAAATTTAGTAAAAAAAAAAGCCAAAAACATTTCTGGTGGCCATTTGATAATGTTAATTGAAATTAAAATAAACTAGTAATAACGAGGTCAAGCTGTCGATTAGCTAAGGAATTAAAGTTGGTATTAGCAAAATGATAAGACAAAAGGGTTTCAATTTTACAGCATTTTACTTATTTATTTGTTTCATTTATCACATACGTTTAAAATTATAAAATTTTGATATTTCTAACATGACGATTAAATTTTAATATTTTAAAACATGACGATAGTCTAGCCATTCAAGACACAAATGTTTCTATTTCAGCATTATTGAACGTGTTCCTCTCTCTCAACAAACATGGCCGATCTTTTTAGCAAATAAAGTATAGCACAGAACGCAATAGACCTCAACACACACATGGAATATAATACAGTTACATCACTTACACTACTCAGAAGGTAAACACGAATGACACAAGAGATGTTTATGTGGTACAACTGTACATAACTAAAGGTGTATGAATGTCGAGTTATATCAGCCTACACCATGTTTGATGTTGTCTGTGGATGTATAGTGTGCAATTCGGGTGCGGTGCAGTGCTAAGTACGTATTTTTTTTTTGCATGTTTGGTGTGAACAAAAAATAGCTTCACCAAGACCACGTAACTTAATTTCTGTACATTCCTCTCCTCCCTTGTTGGGATAAATTTTGTATCAATGTTTGTTTTATGTAGATTTATAATTACATTTTTTTGTAGAGCCATTTGAGTTTTTGCCTAAATAAAAAACAAGTTAATTAAAAAAGTCTAGTGACATTTGTGCGCAATTTCCTTATGTTATCTAAAAATAGCTCTGACGTATAATGTTGGGGTGCGTTCAAGCTAGAAGAACAATCGGTTTGTAGGTGTTTATGTAATTTTAAAATTTGTGACCGAACGAGAGAATATTTTTGAAAACTTTCTTCGGCAATATTGTTCTAAATTATGACAGGAATCGATTGGTACATGTTTCAAGTCGCTAAGTGGTCTGGTTGCCGAGATATGGGCCAAAAACTGAATTTTTTCGAGGTTTTTTGGCTTTTCCGGGAAATACATGAAAGAAACCCGGAATTTTTATGGCCTATGCTCATTCTCGTAACTTGCTTAACATAATTGCTTTTGGAACTATTCATCGATATTGCTTCGTTGAGGAGGAGATACGACTTAAAGCCCGGACACACATTCATCCATCCATCCATCCATTCCCAGAAATGACGAGTTAATAAACGCAATTCTCCAGAATGGAAATTGCGCTAAAAAGTGTTGATTTCTCCGTTTTGGGACTAATTCTCTCTGTTTAAAATAACTTATGAGTTGTTTCAGTTCAGTATGGTATATCATTATGTGTGCTTGCCAGTCGATCGAATCAGGACAGGACTCTCTGAAAATATGGTATGGTTATTTTGACCACTTACCAACCTTCCATTGATAGCCTTGCCCCACTTAACTACCGTTGATGACCCACTTACCAACCTGCCGTTGATGACCCACTTACCAACCTGCCGTTGATGACCCACTTACCAACCTGCCGTTGATAGCCTTGCCCCACTTACCTACCGTTGATGACCCACTTACCAACCTGCCGTTGATGACCTTTGCCTATTTACCAACCTTCCGTTGATGACCTTGGTCCACTTACCAGCCTGCCCCACTTACCAATCTGCCGTTGATAATCTTGCCCCACTTACCAACCAGCCATTGATGACCTTGGAGAACTTACCAGCCTGTCCCACTTACCAACCTGCCGTTTATGACCTTGCCCCACTTACAAACCTTCCGCTATCTGTCTGATATTTTTTTTTGAGAAACGAACTGGGCTTATCATATCTTTCCCCTACCACCCTCCTCTCCTCCATCATAGCGTGTCCACATTTAAGTTAGAGATATACGGAATACCAGTCGGTCCATCTATCCGTCCATGTATACATGGTCTTACACTTGCATAAAAAAAACCGATTATTTCGTTCTGTAACATACACCTAGTCCGGATATTACTATTTCACAATAACCATTGATGTCTTTCATGATTAAGACCTAAACATGTGAGCGATGTTAAGTTTGTCAATACACATTAAACCCGCGCCTCATTTAATTACTACAACTAACATTCGTAGCCCCAAAGAGATATAATTAACTCTAGTAAACCGGATATAAAGACGTTTTCTTCGTCATAAGGCTCGAGCATTCAATAATGATCTAGATACCACATCACTAGTTATGTGTGTATAGAGGTTGTATATACATAAAATATAACTATCGATGTATATTCAGGGCCGGCGCTACCTATAAGGCGAACTAGGCGGTCGCCTATGGCGCCGTCCGTAGGGGTGCGCCAAAATGAGTTGGAAAAACAAATTGAAAGTTTGAGGGGAGGGGGGTGCAAATCGAAAGTTTGAGGGGGGTGCAAATCGAAAGTTTGAGGGTGGGGTGCAAATCGAATGTTTGAGGGTGGGGTGCAAATCGAAAGTTTGAGGGTGGGGTGCAAATCGAAAGTTTGAGGGTGGGGTGCAAATCGAAAGTTTGAGGGTGGGGTGCAAATCGAAAGTTTGAGGGTGGGGTGCAAATCGAAAGTTTGAGGGTGGGGTGCAAATCGAAAGTTTGAAGGTGGGGTGCAAATCGAAAGTTTGAGGGTGGGGTGCAAATCGAAAGTTTGAGGGTGGGGTGCAAATCGAAAGTTTGAGGGTGGGGTGCAAATCGAAAGTTTGAGGGTGGGGTGCAAATCGAAAGTTTGAGGGTGGGGTGCAAATCGAAAGTTTGAGGGTGGGGTGCAAATCGAAAGTTTGAGGGTGGGGTGCAAATCGAAAGTTTGAGGGTGGGGTGCAAATCGAAAGTTTGAGGGTGGGGTGCAAATCGAAAGTTTGAGGGTGGGGTGCAAATCGAAAGTTTGAGGGTGGGGTGCAAATCGAAAGTTTGAGGGTGGGGTGCAAATCGAAAGTTTGAGGGTGGGGTGCAAATCGAAAGTTTGAGGGTGGGGTGCAAATCGAAAGTTTGAGGGTGGGGTGCAAATCGAAAGTTTGAGGGTGGGGTGCAAATCGAAAGTTTGAGGGTGGGGTGCAAATCGAAAGTTTGAGGGTGGGGTGCAAATCGAAAGTTTGAGGGTGGGGTGCAAATCGAAAGTTAGTCCCCGAGCACCGGGAAAGGTCGCTACGCCTCTAATAAAAACAAATTGCGGGGGGGGGGGGGGCTTCTTTTAATAAGTTTTGTCTAGGGCGCTAAATAACCTGGCGTCGGCACTGTGTATATCATAAATATACACAATGTATAATATTATATGCCTACTAGGTCTGTATGACTAATAGGGATTGCAGATTTCTAAGTAACTATGTAATCCAGATGCATTTTTATTTTTGAATTTAGATCATATTATTGTTTCTTTTTAACTTCATTTTAATAATTAAAAAATATTAAATTTAATAATATTAAGACAACCAGGTCATGTTTGACTTAAAACAGCCCCCCACCCCTTCTCCCCCCCCCCCCCGTTCACCTGATACTCTTGCTTCCGGTTTCCATCATAACTCACTGAGCCAGGGTCTGACAGAAAGGCCAACAAATTAAGGAGATAACACGGCTTAAAATAACCTAGCCTTCATCTCGCCGTCTTCAATCATCCATCTCCCTGACTTAGCTAGTCTTTACACAAAATCAACACAAATCGGAAAATTTAATTTGAAATAATTTTAGAGAAGGGCGCGCGGATAGAAAGGAAAAAAAAAGAAGAAAAAAATGAAAAAGAAAGAAAAACACTTGTCAAAAAAAAAGAGACTCATGAAAGTAACAATTTCAATTTTTACTTTCTAGTAAGCGTATACGATGTATACAGAGAGTAATCGTGCAAAAAAAGCCAAATCGAGATTTTCACAGATCTCGACGTTTTATTTGAGTCGGAAAATCGCAATTTTGTCTTTGCGTCAGTGTGTCTGTCTTTTTGTGTGTGTGTGTGTCTGTGAACATGATAACTTGAGTACCGTTCAGTTATGTTTATAAAATGTCATATACAAGTATTATCTAAAAAAATTTAGTTTATATTAAATTCGCTGCGATTTCGGGTAACCGCTTTGTTTAAAATATGAACAACATAGGCTGAGTCGTACAGGTTTATGAAAAGAGAACTTTTAGATCAAAAGAAAAACTGAAAATATGACGAGACAAGATGCAAGCATAATTATTCCAACTTGTCGGGCCTAGATGATAAATAAAAATAGATGGGAACCAATTACAGGGGGATTAAAGGTGGAGATTTATCCCCCAAAAAATATTCCAGGTAATGTTTGATGGTTGAAAATAATGATGAAAAAAATATCGGTTGAAGAAAATGTAGACAAAAATATGACGTGCGTGTATGGGTATTAGATTTATATTGTGATATGGTGTGGGGTGGGATGTGGTGGGGCAGAAGGTGTGTGGTGGGGTGGGGTAAACCTGGGTGTGGTTGATTTACGAGGTGGGTGGGGTGAAGCAGGGGGTGGAGGGGTAAGGTAAACATTTGTATGGTAAAGTGACGGGGCGGGTGAGCTTGGGGTGGAGGGCTAAAGTTAGTCTGGGTAAGGTGGAGTGATGGGGGGTGAGCTTGGGGTGGAGGGGTAAAGTTAATCTGGGTAAGGTGGATTGATGGGGGTGGGGCAGTGAAGGGTGTGTGAGTTGAGATAGGTGGTGGGTAGGGTGGGGTTGTCCAGGAGGGGCGAGGATAACTAGGGTGAGGCAATAGGGGGGGGTACGGTGAGTGAGACAAAAGGTTTTCTGGACTAGATAATTACTGGCAATCAGCAGCCTCACTACTCACCAACAAGCCGGTGCTATAGCCCCACTACCCACATACATGCCGGTGCTATAGCCTCACTACCCACATACATGCCGGTGCTATAGCCTCACTACTCACCTACATGCCGGTGCTATAGCCTCACTACTCACATACAACCTAGTGATATGATTAGATAGTCTCTGGCACTCATCAGCCACATTACACAACTACAACACGGAGCTGGTGACGCAACCTAGTCTAAAAATAGTTCGACATTAACCAGATTTCTGATCACGCTATTCTGCTTAAAATCAATTTCCGAAACAAACCAATTAAAAGCTTCCTCCCCCTTCCCACCCCCACACACCCACACACATATATAAACAACTACAAAGTATCAGATTTTACATACATACATTCTATAACGCAAGTTTTATATACATTCCACCAAAGATGTGTGTATGTATTTATATAACAAAATGACTTGAACCTAATGTATGCTTTACCTGATAAATATTCTAACAAACAAAAAATGTTTTTTCTTTTGTTTTTAAAATAACGAATGTTTCAAAACACCGGATATGAAATATATTTTTGTTTGTAGTCTCGGGAAATTTTAATAAGGTTTATTTACACTTCAAGTTATTTGATCTATTTTTTTTTAAAAACGAAAGTGGCTAGTAATTAGATGAATAAAAAACCGCGTATCCTTATGAAATAACGAAACAATTTCATTTAGTTAGTAGTAGACTAAACACGACAGCTAAGAACGCTTTGAACAAAGTTCTGAAAGTTGGTTTGTTTACATTTGTTTATGCAGCAGAAAGTTACGATAAAATATTCTCAGACGGTGCACAACGATACTGAAGGCTTATACGTTCTTAGTAAAAGCATCGCCATTGTTGTGACGTCAGTTTCTATCGCTATGTTGATTAGCTTTACGTCACACGCGCAGAATATGATATCAGAATTTAACCATTATTTCGTTGATACATCCTCTATGTAAACTCTCAACACGCTCATTGTGTAAAGTGAGACTCCCGCGATGTACAGCGAGACACCCACGTTGCACAATGAAATATTCACGATGTACAGTGTGACACTCACGATAGACACTAAGACATAAACGCTATACAGTGAGACACCCTCGATGTACAGTGAGACACCCTCGATGTACAGTTAGACACTCACGATAGACACTAAGACATAAACGCTATACAGTGAGACACCCTTGATGTACAGTGAGATACCAACGATGTACAGTGAGACACCCACGATTTAAAGTGAGACACCCTCGAAGTACAGTGAGACACACACAATGTACAGTGGGAAACCTACGATGTACAGTGAGACATCCACGATGCAGAGTGAGACACCACGATACACAGTGAGACTCTAAAGATGAACAGTGAGACACCCACGATTTAAAGTGAGACACCCACGATGTACAGTGAGACTCCCAAGATGTACAGAGAGACACCCTCGATGTACAGTGAGATACCCTCGATGTACAGTGAGACACCACGATGTACTGTGAGACACCCAGGATGTACAGTGTGACATCAACGATGAAGAGTAAAACTCTTATTGTGTATAGTGAGACATTCTTGATGTAAAGTGAGACATGCAGATATATAGTAAAACATTTATATGTGTATATTAATATATATTGTATATATATATATATATATATATATATATATATATATATATATATATATATATATATATATATATATATATATATATATATATATATATATATATGAGAGTTCTTTTCCCTCACCTTTAGCCTCCCACATGTGCTACAACTAATCTCCCTTTTGTATTTGATATTTCGTTTTCACTTAAGTGCTTGTCGTTTTTGTTAAACTTACATGTTCCTTCTGTTTACGCTGAGCACTGTCGTGTATTAATCTGCAGTAATACCACATGGTGCGTAAACGTGAGAGCATGATGTGTAACCTTGTGATGAGCTCATAATACGACCAGATTGTTGTGGCAATCAGGTTAGATAACTCTTTACGTTTACAAAAAAGGGAAATAAAAAACTGCTTAAATAACTTTCACATCTTATAAGAAGAACGATAAGTTAAACACATGATAGATTACCATTAAAGCTTTAAAAGAAAGATAAATTGAACGCAGTATATCTGTCGCATAAATATTGCATAGAAGCGAATTGAAAAGCGCCTCAAGAACGATGAATTAAACTCATGTCAGATAACTGTTAAAGCTTATAAAGGGGCGTAGATTGAACTCAAAATATACTTCTTTTAAAGCTTACAAAAATGTCAAATGAAAAGTATAATAGATAGCTATTAAAGCTAGCATAGAAAGACAAACTAAACGCATGATAGATTAAAAGAGGACGATACATTAAACGCCTATTAGAAAATTATTTAAAGCTGCAAAGAAGAAAAAATAAAAAGCTTGATAGATAGGTCTTAAAGCTTTAAGATAAAGGATAAATTATACCCATAATTGATAACTCTAAAAGCTTATATACTGTGGAAATAAAATAACAGATAACTCCTTAAGTTTAAAATAAATGGTAATGACAGAAAAAAAAACTTAATACTGCTTAAAAAGAAGGATAAATTAAAATCATGAAAAAACTCTTTCAAGTTTACTTAGAGGGTAAATAAAAATCAAGATAGATAACTCTAAAAACGGTAACAGAAAAATTGCAGATAAAAGCGGGATGTATAATCAATACAGAAACGAAAAAAGTGCACTTAAACATGTAATAGCGCCTCAAGTGGGTGCATATTTCTAGCTATAAACGGACTGTTCATGATGGAATAACAAGGAACGTTCTGGAATCTCTTTGTGGGGAGAGCTCATTCCTGCCAAAGCCTTGTTTGATGAAGGGAATGTTGAGGGTGTGAGGGGATAGGAATGGAAATTATCTAGAATCAGCCTTTTTCCGCTGTCGGCCTTTTCTGTTGTCGGATATTTAATGGGAAAATACAAACTCCTGTTAGCTGTATAAGAAAGTAAATGCATTAAATAACGTGTACTTTTGAAGTTAAAGAAAGACATTTTTTAAAAGTCATCACAATTCATTCAAAAATCAAAATTGATAAACAAAAATGTTATTTCTAGGTAGCCATTAATTAGTGAAGTATTTGAAAGAAAGTGACTGATTAAGTATATTCACAAAATATTTGGACGCATTTATGCACACAATATATTGCATTATATTACATTGCTTGTATTACAGTATTTGTGATATTGGTTACCCGTTGTTTATTTATGTCCGAGTTCAAATCTGTCTCAAGACACGGCCTGTCTGAGACAGGACTAGAGCATACAGGTCTGAAGGTTGTTGGGTAGACACCTAATCGATAGATCGATATCCGTCTAGCCCCCCACCCCCGCCATGTACATGCAGACCACCAGACCACAGCTGTTGATATTAGTCATTGAAAGCTACACGAACATTTACATATGTCATGTGCTGTTGGGTGCTACAGTGTGTGTGTGGGGGGGGGGGGGGTTAGAGAGAGTGGGGGTCAAATATGAATCAATCACACACCAAGGGATAGAAGGGCACCACGTTTTTGTTATGATATGCTGAGTACGCTGTGTGTAAGGGGGGGGGGAGAGGGATGGGAGTAAGAATAACAATAGAAAACTACATCAACCTGGTCGAAGTGAATCTGGCTTCGTTAATGCACTAGAGCAGTTTAAGGAGTTGGTTTGACGTAAAGCCATCACGTGAGACCATATGTGGTGGGCAGGGCTAGATGAAAAAATATTTTTAAAAACATTCATTCTCAAACATAGACTTGGGTAAACTTTTAGTATAGATCAACACGTCCCGCGATTTAACCTTTCAAGATCCCCCCCCCCCCCCCCCCAGCCAGCTCTTTCTAATAGACCCCAGTTAGCCAACAAGTTCCACTTAAATCAGACCTCCCCCCCCCTGTACCCATCAAATGTAAACACTAAATTTCAGAAATATTTGGACCTGGTTCGCACTAAACGTATGTATCCTGTATTGAGTTGATAGATAGAGTACCATGGGAGTATCAACATTTGATCTGGTTAGAGACTTTTCTACAAACGTTGTTCAAGGACTTACAAGCTGAGGAAGGGTGGGGGGGGGGGGGCTGGTTCGCACTAAACGTGTGTGTCCTGTATTGAGTTGATAGAGAGTGTATCTGAGAGTATCAACATTTGATCTGGTTAGAAGCTTTAGTCTACACGTAGTTCAAGGGCTTACACGCTGAGCAGGGGAGGGGGAGGTCTGTTCAATAACAGCAGAAGCCACCTTTCGCTTGAGGGATTTTTAATTTAGTTATTTTCTACAGCTGAAGTAAGAAGATCAATTCAGTGTGATAGTATTACCTGTATTGTATAGAGTGTATTGCTACTGGCGTAGTCCGTCAACACAAGGTGGGTAGAGTTAGGGCTAGTTCTGGAATCACAATAAGCTTTGGAGTTGTTACTAATTAATATGTCTATGGGTATAATATCTAAATTTGGCAGTCATTCTACTGGGCCAATGCTAATATACATGTAAAATAATTTTTAAAACCTATTTTGTTTAAAAACATTTATGATGCATAATTGTCATAATAGAGGTCCACACTTTACGGGTAGATTCGAATTTTAACGGCCGTTTATTTGGTTTTAGCTTGTTTTAAAATGACTTAACGCGAATAAGAAAACAACTACATCGAATGTATACACATTTTGACTCAAAAGCTACTAGCTACCTGTGTATGGGGTAGAGTTAGAGCTGTGTACACAGGGAAGGAAAGTATAAGATGTGTGCAATGTGTTTAAGATGATATGAGGACATTAAAGAAAATGTAATATAGTGTCTTTATAAGCGATGGGGGAAGCGCGAAATTTACAAGTCGTCCCGGACGAGGCAATGGATATCTACGCCTCTGAGGGGGGGGGGGGGGGGGGGGGGGGGGAAGCTGGCTGCGCTTACAAAACTGTGAAACCCTTCTCCCCCCCCCCCCCCCCCCCCCCCCCCCACACACTTTGATACAAAAAGTGGAACGCTCCTACCCCGCGCCTTTTCATACAAAATTGGTGAAACCTTCCCCACCCTCACCCTTTGATACCTAGCATCGTCACCAATACAATTTTTGAAGAAGGCGTAGAAAAATGTGGTCCATTATGTCAACCTTAGTAACGTTAGAACCTTCGTTTTGATTTATTTAAAAAAAATCTCATTTGATTAGACAACGTATTGGTGAAATCTTAATGCCGTGTTGGGATCTGGATTAGATTAATCAAATGAATTAACCACGTTTTTTGTCAGTGTCTATGTGTGTTTGTTTAGATTATTTACATGAATTAACACGTTTTGTGTCGGTGTGTGTGTGTGTGTTTGTTGTTTTTTTTTGGGGTGGGTGGAGTTAGGGAAATACCCGTTCTTGTGTATGTAATTTTTTGGTATTACAGGTTGTGTGTGGGGGGGGGGGGGGGGGGGGGGGGGGGGGTGGAGGTGGAGGTGGTGGAGGTGGGGGTGCAGTTAGGGGAATACACGTTCTTGCGCATGTAATTTTTGGGTATTGCAGGTTGTGGGGGTGGGGAGTGGAGGTGGGTTTGGAGACAGGGGTGTACCCGTACTTGTCTTAGAAAGTCTGGGTATAGCTGTTAAGGGGTATTATTGTATGTACGGGGGTGGAGGTAGCTGGTTATTACAGATGGTGTTAATGTTGGGGGCATTATCATATTTCACGAATTCAACTCGTTAATTGATTTTATTTTCTTGAGATTGCAGATGGGGGAATGGGAAGCGTGTTGGGGTAGGGGTTTGTTTAATGGTAGAGTTTTGTAATGGTGATTTTGTGTGTGATTGTAAGGAGGGGGTGGGTTGGGTTAGGTAAAATTGTTGCGTATTATATATATATATATTATATATATATATATATATATATATATATATATATATATATATATATATATATATATATATTATATATATATATTAGCAGGTATTGGGGACAGCTTTAATAAAGGGAAAGTGTGCAGAAGTCAATTTTTAACATACAACTCATACATCAGTAACTCACATATTTGTTAAGCTTTGATATGTGTGAGGTAGGGTAGTGGTATGGTGTGTTGGGGGGGGGGGGGCGTTCAACAATCGTACGTGTGTATGCACGTAGAGATAGTATGGAGTTTTCCCAACAACCCCCCTCCCCCCCACCCCCCCACCTTTCCCACCCCGGGGATACAAACAAATGTACGGTCACGGCCAGGCGTGAACACTTTCACCATGACGAGACGGGGTGAACCAGCGAACAGCGGCAGGGGGGATAACCCAGCACGCCGCGCAGTGGTTGGGACGGAGCTGGGGTGGGGAGTGGAAGAAGGTCTTCGCGGAGAAAAACGTAATGTTTTTATTTTCTTCATTCAGAGTATTGGTATCTGAGTTATAGTGTGCTCTACGTAAAATGTACAGCTGTTTAGATTTCTTCGGTCTAGATTAGATCAGTTTCAAATCGTGTAGGAGTTAGTGTTAGTTCTTTTCATGGAAAAATTTAATCAAAGACAAATTCAAGATTAGAAAGGTTTAAGGATTTTCTTTAGAAAATAAAACATACTGAGGTGAGTTTCAAGTGCGTTTCTTAACAACATCTAATTATAATAAATATATAAAAGATATATATTATTAATTATAAAGGCCCCTATATACATAAATAATAAATATGCTTATATATGTATATATGTATATAAATAAATACATAAATAAATATATATATATATATTTATATATATATATATATATATATATATATATATATATATATATATATATATATATATTATATATATATATATATATATATATATATATATATATATATATATATATATATATATATATATGTGACGAGCGAACATTTATCCTGCCGACAACGCCAATTGTAACGAGCCAACAGTTACCATGCTCGCAACGCCACATGTAATGAGACCTAATTGCCTGTAGTGCCACGTGTTAACGAGTTTAACCACTCATTCTAGACAACATTGACCACAGTATAGATACTCAAGATGCAGGTTCGCTATTGATCCTTTATTACATGAATCAAGAAATGCTTCATAATAACACAATAAATCAACAGGAATGCTTCTCAATAATAGTCTGAATCAACTGACCCCTAACAGTCCTTCACTAGGCTTCATATAACTGAATCCACATGTCTATAATCCTCCTTAACACAATACGGCTAACCCGTTCTATAACCGACTCGACATAGTCACACAGACTGACTGATCTAAGCGAGCGATGAAAGAGGCAAGAGGGGAAAAGGGTCGAGCTCCGCCGTCCCCCCCCTATTTATCCCTTGAAATCGTAGTCATATTCGGTCCTATCATAATCGTAATTGTAATCGATTCTAATCGTTACATCAGACTGTTAATTACGCCGCTTCTGTCGTACAGTCCGATTTTAATAAGCCACCTGCATCCTGTCACATCAAAGTTGACAGACCGTCTTTCGTATCGCTTCCCGAGATATTACGCCTTGGCATCAGCCAACACCTGCACTGTGACGTCAGACTGTAACACGTTATGTCTCTTGGTAACTTCCCCTAGTTACATCCACCCCTGCCTTTTTTTGTGTGTTATCAACCACAAACAACGCTTGGCAGGTGCAGTCCTTCAAAGTCCATCGCACCACCGTAAAAAAAAAAATCCATTGTTCCACTCACTGTCAATGTCGTCACATTCGTATAAGATTGACAGTTATCCCCATTTCACATATCCAATGCGTCTACATCATCTTCCTCAGACACAAAACAGTTCTAGAATTCACATCCACCTTTTTTCGTTTGGTGCCTTCACCAGTTCACTTTTATGACTTTTTGAACAGTCTGTTTTCATACCAGCGCGACCATGAAAGAATTGATGGTTGCTGACAAAAAATTTCGTATTCTTTCTGTTTCTCAAACTTCTCCGCGGACCACTTATCTGATGGTCTACTGTCTCTCTGCTTCTGGAGGGACCGGGATCCTCATTGTTGCCGGTATCCTCCCCTTGCGTATCGCTGTTGTTCTGTTGATGGTGACATTGTTTCGGGATGGGTATGTGAATTTCCGTTGTAACTTCCGGTTCCCTAATTGTCTTGGGTTTCTCTATGTGTAACTGCTCTTCTTGCCTATTCCAATATTTCTTTAATTGAGCAATATTCGCCCACCGATCCGGTTTGGCGTGATCGATGGGTCTTATCTTAAAGGGGCCACCTGCTGCTTTAGGCATCTCCACGACTTGCCATATCTCCTGTCCCCAGAGGTCGTGGATCTTGTTTCTGCCTAACGGGTGGCTACGCAGTAATACCCTGTCGTTCAGTTCGAGTGGCGGGTCCTTTGTCTGTATCGGCGGTTCCCTTCGCCGAGATTCATGTTCTAGTCTTTCCTGTACTACCCTGTACATTTCTCTAATTCTTCTCATATGTTCATTCACATATTCCAGTGCGGTGTATGAGCCAGTCATACTCTCCCTTTTTCCTAAGAACAAATCAAGAGGGAGTCGAGCCTCTCGTCCGAACAGCAACATGTGTGGCGAAAAGCCGGTTGTGGCATGCGGGGTGCAGTTGTATAGGTATACCAACTCTGGGAGAAAATCAGGCCAACGTTTTTTCTGTTCAGGTTCTAGCGTACGCAGCAAATCATGCATGCTGCGGTTGAACCGTTCACACTGTCCGTTTCCTTTCGGATTAAATGTGGTTGTTCTAGATTTGTTGATCCCGTAGTGGCTGCACAGTTGGTTAATTACTTCTGACTCGAAAGCCCTTCCTTGGTCAGAGTGTAATTGTCTTGGTATGCCATATTTGATGAACCAATGTTCTATTAAGACCTTTGCCACTGTTTTGGCGGTCTGATCTCGCGTGGGCACCGCCACCGTCCATTTGGTGAATACATCAGTCATTACCAACACATGTTCCGTCCCATCCGATGATTGCTCCAACGACGTAAAGTCCATAGCCACAATCTCTAGTGGTTTTGTCGCTAGTAGGTGTCCTGATGGCTGTCTCATTTTGACAACTGGCATTTTCGCATGCTGACACCTCACACAAGCCTCACAATGGCGTTTGACCTCCATTTCCATATTGGGCCAGTAACACCTCCGTCGTAATATTTTGTGCGTCCTGTCCTGACCCTGGTGTCCTGCCCTGTCATGTGCCAACCTTAGCACTTCTTCTCTTAACTGTCCAGGCACCACCACCTGGTGTATTGTCCCATCAATTTGGTCATGAATTCTCCGCATGAGAACACCATCCTCTATACTGAGACGGTCCCACTGACTCAGTATTTTCTTTGTTTCTCGACCAAATTGTTCTCTTTCCCTTCTTCCTGGGAATTTTTGTTCCTGGACGTGTTTCAACAGCGGCTGTAAGCCACTATCCGTTCTCTGGGCATTTCTTATCTCTTTGTGATTAAGGCAACTAAAATCACCAATGTCCATATGTCCGGGCTCTGTGGAAATGTGCTCCACCCCGGTCTGCCCGTTTTGCATCACTTGTACCCCATGAGGGATATCTGTTGACGCTCTGACCTCACATATTCCTGTCAGCGTTTCTTCCTCATCACCCGGTTTCTCGTAAGGATTCCTTGATAACGCGTCAGCATTACCATTGGACTGCCCTGGGCGATATTTTCTCTCCAGGTCAAAGAGTGCCAATTCTGCTGCCCATCGCTGTTCGATGGATCCCAACTTTGCTGTAATTTGAAGTTCTTTTTCAATATCTGATAATTTTTCTAGTTTGCCAACACTGTTCTGTTGTCCACTATTTTTATTTACTTCTTCCGATAACAGACACTCTAAAGATGAACATTTCTCCTGTGCTTTTAATTTGCATGAACTTTTCCTATCCAGTTTCCTGGTTAGACTTTGAATTCCTTTATTAAGTCTACCAATTTTCTTCTTATCATCATTTTTCTCTACCAACAAATTGTTCACTTGAAACTTTTCAACATTCAAGTTCATTTCACAGTTCATTTTTTTCATTAGTTGTGTTTTACCTTTCTTTTTCTCCTTACTGTGTTTCTTTGTCATTTTGTTTACTAAGTCATTACCTCGCCGCTCTGTAGCCTTGACCTGCCTTACAGAGGGCGATCGTTTCACCGGACAGTACCGTGTCATATGTCCGGGTTGTGAACAAGACAAACAAATTGGTCGACCGTCTGCCGTCCATTGGAGTGATGGCTTGGCAGGACGCGGCCGTCCAACCCGTCCCTGTTTTGTCCCGTTCTTTTCCTGATTCTCAGCTGTTGACCTGCTTTCCAACCTCTCCAAACGTTGGTCAACCTTCTCTAGGTGGGCCAACAGTTGAGCCATCATGGTCTCCATCGTGTCGGCCCCTGTGGGTGGGGATTGTCTCTGTTCAGGCACAGAGACTTTGTCCACCGAACAGTTCGATTGGTCCTCATCCTCGGACCTGCGGATCGCTGAGTTCCTGACCTGAAGGAAGGTCAACTGCGGGTCTTTGTGGACCTCCTCTTTCAACTCTCTTCTTAAGATCGGGGTTGCTAGCCCCTCGATGAAATGGTCCCTCAGTAGGCGTACATCAATGTCCGGTGATTTGCCCTTTACCAAATCAAAGGCCCTGTTCATCCTGTGTGAGTACTCCATCACACTCTCCGCCATTCTCTGCTTTAAGCCCACGAATCCCGATAGCAGTTGCACTCCCGACCGTCTCTCCCCAAAGGTCTCCATAATCAGATCTAGCACCTTATCTGGATCTGATTGGACGGTCCTATCGTGGCACTTAACCTCTGCCCTAACCGTTTCACCTATACTGCCCATCAGCAGTCTTAATCTTTCCTCTGGTGACATATGTCTCGAGGCCCAGGCCGCTTTGACCTCTTCACTGAACCTGTTGGTTAAAGTTGGATCTCCGTCCCCGTAAAATTTGTTAATATGGGACTCTCTGGGTAGGACCACTATATGGGTCTGCTTCTCGTCCAGAGTAGACATTTTCTTCCTTAAGTACTAAAAAAAAGAGTTCTTTCTTACCGTGTGTGTATGAAAAATTTTTCCTCGTTCCTCAATTTTCACAGTTCCTGAATGTCCGAATTCACACACACACTAAACACAGTTATGCACAAGGTTGACTATAGGTGCCTTAAACGGCAAGTCTAGTTGAATTCATCCTGATCGCAGCGCCAATTGTGACGAGCGAACATTTATCCTGCCGACAACGCCAATTGTAACGAGCCAACAGTTACCATGCTCGCAACGCCACATGTAATGAGACCTAATTGCCTGTAGTGCCACGTGTTAACGAGTTTAACCACTCATTCTAGACAACATTGACCACAGTATAGATACTCAAGATGCAGGTTCGCTATTGATCCTTTATTACATGAATCAAGAAATGCTTCATAATAACACAATAAATCAACAGGAATGCTTCTCAATAATAGTCTGAATCAACTGACCCCTAACAGTCCTTCACTAGGCTTCATATAACTGAATCCACATGTCTATAATCCTCCTTAACACAATACGGCTAACCCGTTCTATAACCGACTTGACATAGTCACACAGACTGACTGATCTAAGCGAGCGATGAAAGAGGCAAGAGGGGAAAAGGGTCGAGCTCCGCCGTCCCCCCCCCCTATTTATCCCTTGAAATCGTAGTCATATTCGGTCCTATCATAATCGTAATTGTAATCGATTCTAATCGTTACATCAGACTGTTAATTACGCCGCTTCTGTCGTACAGTCCGATTTTAATAAGCCACCTGCATCCTGTCACATCAAAGTTGACAGACCGTCTTTCGTATCGCTTCCCGAGATATTACGCCTTGGCATCAGCCAACACCTGCACTGTGACGTCAGACTGTAACACGTTATGTCTCTTGGTAACTTCCCCTAGTTACATATATATATATATATATATATATATTTATATCCATATAATATATTTTATATTATGAACACATTCATACATATACATTACTTAGAATCACGTCTATTTACAGAATGTGTGATTGAATATGTGTGTGCCTGTATCTATATTGTGTATGCTTCAGTGAATACCAAACCTCTTTTTAATTAATCATGTGAGCCAAGGGTGTACAAATTGGGCCAAATTAGATTACTCAGGATTACATCATGTACACGCCAACCCTTTTTTAAGGCGTAAACATTTCCTACAAAAGTTATATAAGGAAAACCCAACATACATCTTTTGTCGATAACCCCCACTTAAAGGATAGTGTTGTGTTTTGGGTTATGTTTAGGGTTAGGGTTTGGGTTGTTTAGGGTTGTGTTTAGGGTTAGGAGTTCCGCTTTGAGTTGACAGACCACTGTCAACGTGTAGACTACACGAATAGATTAGTAACTAAACACCTTAAGAAAACTTTATTTAAAACTTGACCACATTATCCCCCTCCTTGTTTATTGTCACTGACCGGGTCATTTCATTTCTGGTTCTGGTTGATAACTTAACCTCTACCCCCCCCCCTACACACACACACTACTTCACCCGCCTACACTGCCCCACTTACACCACCTTCACATTCCCCACCCTCACCTACAACCACCCACCCCATCACACAAATCATCGCTCCCGCCTATTTATTTGAATAAAATTTACCGCGCCATTAATCACAAGCACGATTAGCTAATTACACGTTCCATGTTAATTACTAATTACGAAACCTTGCCTTGTTAAATCACTCAAATCGCCGGCGCATATTCCCTGTTTCGCACATGACCACATACCATTTTATCCAACTTAGTTAGAACTACTGACTGTCCACAACTGTAATCCTCCTGTAGTTGTTTAATATTGTAATACCATATTGCTCCATTTGTAGCATATTTTGTACTATTGCTGTTATATTAAGGGCCTTTTTGTGCGATACTGCTCCATTCGCTCAGTATTAAACATAGCCTATGTAGCTAAATAAGTGGGCTAGCGGTAGAGTGCTAGACAGCTGACAGTCTCGAGTTCGAATCCAGGTTCATGTCAGTAGAACGTCCTTGAGTCCACCCAACTCTGATGGGAACCACGTTAGGGAAAGTAAAGTAAAGACAGCTGGGCAAAGTGCTGACCACATTACCCCTTCATATGCTGAGGTCACAATAAGGTTAGATGAAGTGAACTTTACTTTTCCATTCGCACCATCTTAGAACGATACTTCTCCAATCGTGATGTTCAGCGCGCACCGAATGTTTACATTATTACCAAGTACCATCTAGATCCTCATTCATCCCGTGGAAAGAATTTCACCTTAAGTGTGCCGTACCGAATATTCAATAAACATTCATGATTGGTTTTGTTTACCTAGCTAAAAATAGCGTAACCAATTGAAACCTGGGGCAGATCAGTCTAAGTCCTAATTAGTGTAATTAAACCAAGATTACTAATTAGGAAAGCGGTGCATGAAGAAACGAGCGTCGGTGTTAAAACGTGTAGGTAATTGGTCTGCTAAGTAATGAGCCTAAATTATCCTCCATTCATTACAGTAGTTACATACGCTGTTAATGTACTGATCCTTCTATTCAAACGCTGTTTTGCGAATAATAATCAAGCGCGACAACTCCTAAAGATTTAAGCATTTATATTTGATGACGTATAAGCGCTTAAAGCGTCTGCTATAGAAAAAATGGTTTGCCGGGAATTCTACGATTCCAGACTAGACAATTGCGAGGTATGCTATTAATGGGATATTAATTTCTATCATGTGTAAGTTCTCCCCCCCCCCCCTCCCTTCATACGAAATCCTCTTGGCTTAAGAAGCAGATGTAGCGATCCACGTCACGAAAAAAAAAAGTTTGGCTATAGAAGTAGCAGGTGTGTAATGCGAATAGCGACTGGTTGATTTAGGAATGAAGAAAAAAAATTGCCAGTTCTTTAAGAAAGTAAAAAAAAACAACTCTGCATTAGTGTTTATGACAAACTTTGACCCCGTTTCTATTTCCGGTAAAACTGGTGGTTAATATGACCCGGGACAAGGTCATTTTGATAAAACTTAATCACAAGTTTGGGGGGGGGGGGGGGGGAGGTGGGTTGTGATTTATTTCAACAACACATATAATGAAAACCTACACTTTTTCTGAAAACATGAGGCTGCTAAGAACATTAATACATTAGTTGATGATCGGGTTAATTAGGTTGTTTTTAGCGCTAATATGCCATATGGTGAGCTATGTAGTTTGTGTTAAATATCTTGGAATAATGAGCTATACAATTTATAGTATTTCTTCAGATAACTTGGTTTTTGTTTTGGTCAAGTAAGCTATAGAGGAGCGGCATTTAACACGGGCGTAGCGACCCAAAAACGACGCCCGGGGGAAACTATCAATGTTGCCGCCCCCCCCCCCCCGTCCTCCCCCCCATTTAGATATAGTTTTACACATTAAACCAACCCCCCCCCCCCTCCCAAAAAAAAAAAGAAATAAAGGTCGGGAGGGGAGCGTTGTTTGCAAACCAATGTTTAGCAGTTTATGTTTTGGTGTAAAAAATGATGTAGAAAACAGTTTAATCACTCAGTAAAACCATATATCTATTTTTTCAACTTCGACTGTGTATTAAAGAAAAATAAAGTTTCAAACCTGACGGTCTATGGAGCAAGTGAAGTAGAGTTCACCTGATTCTGTGACCTCGGCATATGAAGGGATAGTGTGGTCAGCACTATTCCCAGCCGCCTTTACTTTCCCTAACAAGAGTTAGGTACCCGTCAGAGCTGGGTGGACTCAGGGCAGAGGCGTAGCGAGGGGGGGGGGGGCGGGACGGGGGGGGGGACATATGTCCCCGGGCGCCGACCTTAGGGGGCGCCAAATTGAAAGTTTGAGGGGGGGTGCAAATCGAAAGTTTTAGGGGGGGGGGGTGCAAATGAAAAGTTCGAGGGGAGGGCGCAAATCGAAAGTTTGTCCCCGGGCGCCGGGAGGGGTCGCTACGCCTCTGACTCAGGGACAGTCTACTAACTTGAACTGTGTATATTGCATCATTAATCCTACTCAGATTGAGCTTTTATTTTGTTTTATAACCCGTTTGGCGACCCCCTCCCCATTAACTATTAGGGTAGATGCCCGGGGCGGCCACCCCCTCCCCTAGCTACGCCTCTGGCATCCAAGTGGCCTTGTCGTGCTTCCATTAGTCTGGAATGTTTCTGGCAAACAGCCGTGTGTTGATTGATCAGGCTAGGTGTCTGTTTTGGTGAACGGAAATATTTTCTTTGATCACACAGGGAAAGTCATACCATGTTTCTCGACTTGGCAGATGTTTATATAGTGTATATATATATATATATATATATATATATATATATATATATATATATATATATATATATATATATATATATATATATATATATATATATATATATATATATATATTTAATATAATATAATATATATATACCTATAGGCTATATATATTTATATATATGTATATATATATACATATATTTATACGTACACACACACACACACATATATATATATATATATATATATATATATATATATATATATATATATATATATATATATATATATATATATATATATATATATACAAATATATAAACAATGACCTTTTTGACCCTGTAATGACAAGTCTAGTTATCAAACGGTCCCCCCTCACCCCCACCCCACCCTCAAACACAACAGACCTCTCTTCGGTCTGCTTAAGATATTTCTCTGAAAATATGCCGGATGTGCGGCATCTGGTTATCAAAGATTTGTCCCTCCTAGATAAATTTCAAACTCCGTTTTTTACACTCGGACTGAGTTGTTTACATAAGGTGTGTAGCTGTGACGTCTTGGTGTGCTAGGTGCAACCTGCTAACTGCAAGCTGTTATTACAAGATAGTTTTTACTAGATATCTATCAGCATGTTAAAAAAGATAAGCGGCAGTGTGTATTCCCGTACTATCCTCTAGCGGGCAAACACATTTTAATATACAAGAAGTCAAAGGGAGGTGCACAAATGGTTTTATGCTATTTAAGCAGATTTTTTCCATTGTTTTATTTACCCCCCCCCCCTCCTATTGTATTGCTATTCTTATAACGCCAAGCCCTTCCCTTAACTCCCCATGTAAATTAATTTCCACGCCTCAAGGAGTCGTCCATAAATGACGTCACACTCGTAGGGGGTCGGGGGGGGGGTCGGTATTTTGTGACGGTGTGTGATGAGGGGGAGGGGTTCAAATGGTGTGACGTCACACTTTTGCCTTATAAAAAAGCAATGTTAGAAAACGAATTTTAGACGTTATTTCGCGTTTTAGAAAACGGTTTTAATAAATTGTAATAGGAATGGATTAAAATACTCTATTGACAGAGTTCAGACAAGATTTTAGAAAAAATATCGATGTTTAAAAAAATTCAACTGCAATTTTGAAGGGGGTTGTAGGCTGAGGTGTGATGTCATTTTAGGTGGGTGGTCTTGCTTTTTGTGACGACGTGTGACGGAGGGGAGGGGGGGGGAAGGTAAAAATCGTCAAAAAAAGCGTGACGTCATTTATGGATGACCCCCCAAATAAGTATCCACATTTAGTTTTTTTTTAAAATCACCGTATTATGGTTTTTTATTTGAAAGAAAAGGGGAAGTAAATCGTACACTAGGTCACAACGAGTGATGCCCTTTCCACAATAAACGTACCATATCTTTGCTTTTAGTTGGTATGAAGTCATTCGAAGACGACCTCCACTCCCCAACAAACGTATGTGCTAAACAAGAAAACTGCAACATATACCTTACAAATTATAAATATATCATATGCAACTTTAGTTAGATTAACGCCCTATTTTAAAATATAATCTCATACAAAGAAGCAACATTTTTACATAACGCTGGCATTATTTAAAGGAGTGGGCCTGCTATTTTTTTTTCCTAAGGAGTCGCCTCTCTGGGGAGGTTACATTTAATGACACGTTGCAGTAAACAAACCATTTCTCGCTAAACATCATTCACAGACACCACCTTGTTCAACCCCCCAACGGCCCTTTAACCTTCGACCTTTCAAGGGCCCGCTACTGTGCTTTCACTCGTTCCTTGGATGACGCAGTGAGCTTTGCTCATGAAATCTATCGGAAATTCCCGCAAAGGTTCGACGCACCCCCCCCCCCCCTCACTCTTGCCACTGACAAAGTGGAAGTTTGGTAAGAATCGGTTCAATTGGGATGGTACGCGTGAACATAGCGAATGATTTAGTAAGGGATTAAAAGGTCAAAGGTGAAAGGTCTAAGAATACTGGATGTGATGAGTTTAAAATAAATCTCTTATTGGTTAAAGAAATATGTCAGTGTATAGTATCTTTTCCCGTTCAGAGTTTCTTCCAGGCATCTATTCAGGGGGGGTTGGGGGGGGGCACTAAGTCTACCGCCCCACCCCCCCCCCCCCCCCCTACCCCCGAAAGAAATGAAATTTGTATAGAAAATATATACTTTTAACAGTGTTCGTCCCCCCGGAAAAAGTCTACCGCCCCCCCCCCCCCCCCACCCGAAAATTTCAAGTCCCCTCCCCCCCCCCCCCCCGGAGAAAAAAGTCTGGAAGAAACACTGTTCCCGTTCATGCCCAAGACACATGAGGCAAATGAAGTAGAGTTCATCTTTTTCTATGACCTCGGCACTATGTCAGCACTATGCCTAAATGAGCTGGGTGGACTCAGATATAGATCTTTATTAAAACTGTTTTAATATTTTGAAAATTTCGTAAATTAAAAAAAACAAACAAAAAAAAACAGGTTCTTAAAATACGCCGGTACATAAATACACTACGTTATGCACGTGTCTCTGTTGTTGCGATATTTTCAGGATTAGGGTTATGCCCTGATGTTGGGTGGCTCCACTAGCAAAACCATAGCCTCAAGGATTAGGATTAAGATCAGATGTAGGGTTAAGGTGGCCCAACTAGCAAAACCTTTGATTCAAGCTGCTAATCACTCTTAAGTATCATTGAATCAATATGACGTCGTTATCAAACAGTTAAAAGTTGTCTGGTAAAACACCTTAAGTTTCATTACTTTTTTTTATAAGCAGCACTAGTTCACCGACGTAGACAGCAAATAAAACATGAAATAATCGTTGTACTTACAAAAAATGTATAACCAGACGGGATCCGAACCCACCACTCCACATATCACTGACTAGCATGCCATGCATCAGGGCTGATGAGTCAACGCTGAAGCCTTCGTGTAGGCCTACCACACGTTTTTGAAAGATGTTCTAGAATTTACTTAATGCGCATTTTTATGTTGCATTATTTCACATTTTACTCAATTAAAACCAGATTTTAAATTTAAAGCAAAACAAAAACAAACACAAAAACATTAATGGATACCTCATAAAATACCATAAAAAAGTTTTACGATGAGATAAATCCTAAAAATACAAGCGAAAGAAAGCGTTAAATGTAGAACTTTATCGTAATTCAATTTGATATAATGTAGATGATAAAAATATGAGTTCAGTTCTTGCGTTTTGAAAAATGTCTTTGAAGTTTTAACATCCTTCAAGTTTGCCGTGAATGAAATTTTATTTTTTGTGGATCTTGAACTACGTGAACTTGATATGGTTTCGTATTGTGTGAAAAAAATTATACATCGTTTTATTGTGTGAGAATAGAATGATATATTTTCATGGGAAATGTAAATCTTACGCCCACTGTTTTTGTGTACATTTGTATCATTTAATTTGAAACATCTTAATTTTTATTCAAAATATTTAACCATGCATGTAGGCCTATTGTTAAAAGAATGTGTGAGCAGTTAATTGCTCGTTGAAAGAATGTCTTAGCAGTACGTTGTTAGTTACCAGAACGTAAATGAGCTGTAAATGTGACCGCACCCATCTCCGTGGGTCTGGTGTTGACTGTGTCAGCCTAACCCGATGCTGGAACTGATCTAACAGACTGATAGCAGGGAAACATTGGGGGGGGGGGGGGGGGCTCAAGAAAACGAACACTGAAGAACAGATGCTGTGGAGAGACTCTTACCCTCCCAACCCTGTTGTGTTGAAGGAAAAAAATAACGTGTTTAGTTTCTGAGCTTAAACGGTCTGGTTAAGTCAATAGTTCCTTATCTTTTTTTTAAAAAGGTTCCCCCAATGAGTAAACATGAAGCAGCTTTCACATTATCATTAGTTGTACGTATGTCCAGCTCTGTGCCTTTACTTTCCTTGACGTGTGGCAGACACTCATTAGAGATGGGTGGACTCTTGGACATCCTACAGACACTAGTCCTGATCGAGATCCGAACTCGAGACCTCCAAGATAGCAGTCGATAGCTCTACCCCTCGACCCTATCATCCTTTATTTTATTAGTTAGGCTAAGTTTATAGCTGGACATTGTTTTTTTTATTGCTGCAAAAGGTCTAGTAACATGTTTGTTAGCTAGGTGAACCTTAAAAGCTACTAGAGTACTTATAATTCATCGTTGAGAAATTGTATGGAAATCTTTAAAAATTGTAATCTTTAACTTCTTAGACATTATGTGGCTGTTATTAAATCAACTACGAAGTCCCGAGGTGAAATCCCGTCGTGTTTCGCTATATAGTTCTGATAAGTTAATCTTGTCAGGGAAATGTCAAGGTTATGGACACTGTCCAAACAAGATGGCACCTGGATATAACCCCGACCCCAGACATAAACCCCCGATCCCAGACATAAACCCCCGACCCCAGACATAAACCCCCGACCCCAGACATAAACCCCCGACCCCAGACATAAACCCCCGACCCCAGACATAAACCCCCGACCCCAGACATAAACCCCCGACCCCAGACACAAACCCCCGACCCCAGACATAAACCCCCGACCCCAGACATAAGCCCCCACCCCAGACATAAAACCCGGAACCCAGACATAAAACCCTGAACCCAGACATAAACCCCCGACCCCAGACATAAACCCCCGACCCCAGACATAAACCCCACAGCTATCCATTTTACATCCGGGATTTTGCCGGACATGGTACTGACCACATTACAAATTTACATACCAAGTTTAAAAGCAGAATTACACTATCTATATAATAGCACTGTAAAATTTGAAGTAATTCTTTACAGACTGTAAATCTGCATTAACTAACGTTATAAACGAATAGTTTAAAGTACGTTTATTTTCTCAGGAGAACATTTAGCAATCTTGCCTTCACTTCTGGTGTACTGTATGTATAGCAAAAAATGTCGGCGTTATGCCAAAGCTCTGAGATGATGATAGATAGCGCAGATTCATAGAAACCCACGTCCTATATCCAGCGCTGCTTGGTGACGTAGTACAACGAAACATGGCCGCCAGCAGTATAAAAACAGAACTTAGCAGGGTATCAACACAGGGTGTTTGTGTACTGATGACGTAACTAGTGCATTTTGGTTAGGATCTCAGTAGAGTCATTAGAGGTAGGGTTAGGTCTGGAGTTAGGGTTTTAGTAAGGCTTAAAGTTGGGAGATTGGTAGGTTTATAGATTGGGAGTTTTCAAAGCTTGGCTTGTGTTCAGGGTTAGGATTATATGAGAAAGTTTAAGGCACTTGTCAGGTATTTCTATGGTTAAGTTAAGGCTATGCTTTTAGTTTAAGCTATAGATAAGGCTACCACTATCCACTATATGTTTAGATTTGGTAATAGTTAAAAAGCACTAAGGGCTAGGGATTATATATTATGCGCAGGTGAACGTAGTAATAAAGGTCTTTAAGAAAATGTGCTGTTAATTTCAATGGAATATGAGAGGTTTTATTGGTAGGGGAGGAAAGGGGGGGGGGGGGGGTGAAGGCAAAAAAACGATATTTTGTTTCACATCCCCCCCCCCCACCCACCGCCCACCCCCTTCACAAACCTCTAGAATGGCAATTGTGCTGCTGTGTAAATTTCAATGCTTTTAGTTTCAAAATTATGAACAACACCGCAGTTCGATGGGAATGATGGTTTATGTTGGATGAGGATGTGGATAATTGATTATGAAAAGTGATGCTGGATGTGGATCAATGATTATACGCGATTTGGATGTGGATGAATGATATAAGTGATGTTGGATGTAGATGGCTATTTATATTTGTTATTGGATTAGTGATGTAAGTTGTTTACAATGCTTTTTTTGTAGGATTGGTGAAATAACTTGAGTGCAACTAAACTTGTCCCAGTGTATTGTTGACCCCCCCCCCCCGCTCCTCAACATCTGTCATGTACTGCACCTCTGTGATACCTGCCACACCTGAGTGCAGGTGACGTGATATGCTCACTCATGGAATCCGACGTGTTCACTTCTGGATCGTGTTCCAGCCTGATTAACACAATTAAGCTGCCAGCCAGGAGCCTGAAAATAACTTACCTTAATGATCAGCCACCCGCAACACCAACACATTAAAAAAACTGGATGATTGAAGATATCGATTTCCGATAATAGACTCTTCCAAAAATAGGTGTGTTAGGTAGTTTAATAGGACTAGGGTTGGGGTTTGGGATGTAAGCAAGACATGTGAATTTAGTTAACTACTAGTAACCTAACACCCATTTTTAAAGGTAGATTTATCACTGGACACTGGTATAAAAAATCTCCCAACATTTGTTTCTACCTTTCTATTCCGTTTGAAATGGGACGGCGTGGCCTGAGTGGCAGAGCGCTAGGCTGCTAACCCGAAAGTCTCGAGTTCGAATCCTGGTCTAGGTCAGTAAAACGTCACTAAGTCCACCCAGTTCTGGTGGGTAGGAAAAGTAAAGGCTGCTGGGCGCAGTGCGGACCACTTCAAGAAACATAATATGAACGCTGCTTTATTTTCCTAATGAATCTAAAGAGGATTATTTTATTCGGTTTATCAAACCTCACAGTTGTGTGTGCTATGTTTTAGAGCTTAACATTTATATTTTCTTACTTTTGTGGTGGCTTGGGTTAAGGCTGTGGTTAGGACTAGAGTCACATTCAAACGGGCTAAGAGTAAAGATTAGGCTAGGGTTAAAGTTGATTTTGTAACCCGGTAATTGGCCAACTGTTCAAGCTTTAGGCGGGGTGTGTCTAACGTTAATGTGTCGGGTTTGGTTCCATCATTGTAAAGATACTGCCCCACAGGCTCGCTGTGTTTAAAGTCGTCTAGAATTGCTGTCGTACACCTGTGAGTGGGGGTGGGGGGAGGATACATTTCAGACTTTTTAAAAATAAAGAAGTATGTATTGTAGGGCAGTACAGGTGTATTGTAATGTAATGAAGCTTTTATTATGTAATAATTTGCTAATATAGCGTCTAGAATGTTACATTTAAATTAATTCAGTGGGTATGGAAATGGATGGGGGGAAGTATGGATGGTTTTTTTTATTTGTGACAAGCGGTAAAATAGTGACCGTGGTGGGGGTGGTGGTGCAGAGGGTGTTGGAGGGATAATTTAGCTATATGTATGGGATGTAACAAATGGGCAGTGGTCACATTACTAATGAGATAATGAAAACCATATAAACATTTTCACATTTCATATATTATGGGATGTCACTCAATAAAGCTTATAAATCCACCACAACAGGTTGGGTATGAGTAATATATTGGTGAGTACAGGCACAAATCCTGAATTCACACACATATGAAGGTTGTTAGATAAAAAATAATTCAATTGTCTTTGTGTTTCAGCGTTTTAAGACACTGACATTAAACTTGAAGACCCCCCCCCCTCACAACAACACACTTTACCCCCCCCCCCCCCCCCCACGACCCGACCCGATTCGTAAACGTCAGCTTTATCTTCAAGTGTCGCTCCCACAGCGTCTGATCTTCTCTTAAACTCCATTCACATCTTTATTCTTTCAACTCAAGTTGTTCTGGAATCTCTCAAACAACAAAACACATTTCACGGGCGAGTCTATGTGGGTCTAGGGGGTTACATGGTAGGTGGGGTGGGGGGGGGTGGGGGGGGGAGGTAGGTGCTGAGCCTACTTTTCAATTGAACCTGTGATTGCATTTGAATGACCGAAACTATTTCAATTTTCATGTTTCCGTGGCATTATCTCTCGCCATTTTTTCACAACTATTTAATAAGTAAAACAATACTATTAATTATTAAAATAATAATATTTCATATTGATGTATACCGAAAGTAAAATTGTTTTAAATCCGCCATATCATCATAGCAAAAACATTTGTGGCATTATCTCTCGCCATTATTTCACAACTATTTAATAAGTAAAATAATACTCTAACTAAATCATTGTTGTGGACACGTACAAATATATATATATATATATATATATATATATATATATATATATATATATATATATATATATATATATATATATATATATATATATATAGTTATATGTCTGTATAATATATGTAGAACAATATATATATATATATATATATATATATATATATATATATATATATATATATATATATATATATATATATATATATATACTTATAACACTAAAACTAAAAAGCTTGAGGCTAGAGCCGCCGTACACCCCAGCAGGTCGTAAATCAGGAAAGAACTAACCTCCATCTCCATTTTTCAACACCCCACGGAATGCCCTGGCCAAGTCGTTAGCTGGGGAGCCGCGCCGTGTGAACAATCCCTCAAACTACCCGGGGCACATTCACTCCCGTAACCTGAGATACACTTACATTAGTGCCACAGTCCTCGAAACCAAACAAGAAATTACTGATGTTATATATCAGTTATATCAATAACTGATGAAAGTTTTGAGTTATAGAACGTCACTATTTTCTGTTTAATTCAATCTGATGTAACAATTGACAGCTGGGGTGACCTTTGAAATGGGTATGTGAACAAACTAAGACCACACATAGGAATTTCTTCATCTGTTTCTGTCATTCTATCCTTGGTTACTGAGAGTAATGCTGTTATAAATCACGATACAAAGTTAAGCATTTTTTTTTAAACTTTTTATTTTTATTTTTGTTGTGTTTGAAGACGGGAATAAAGCAGAATACTTTAAATATTTTACTGTGGAAGCTGTTTTGTGTGTGTGTGTGGGGGGGGGGGGGGGGGGTACGACACAACGTTACGTTTATTTATGAGTTGAGAAATGGATAAGAAACAACTCAGTTAAATAAAATAATTCATAGAGTGCAAGAAATGGGTACTTTAAAAAGCTATTCCATATTAAAGCTGAAACCCCCTAAATTTGGACGAACAGGTTTTGTTACTAAAACAGCAACAACAAAATAATATCAAGATGGCTGGTTTGACAAAAAAAAAAACAACAATCAAAGTAAGAGATTCAACGTGCACATTGTACAAAAGATACTATAAGGCAGATATATGTCTTTGGGTTTAATGAGAACGATAACTAAATTGCTTCATTAATTGTAAGTTAGATTTCGATGAATTAAATTAACGTCATTCTTGATAGGGTGTTGCCAAGTGAACACGGATTAGGTTTGAAACATTATTAAAACATTTTAGTGCAGACACATTTGGTAAGACACACTATGGAAGACATTTTAGTACAGACATTTTAAGATAGACACGTTAGAGACACATCTAAGTGTAGACACATTAGGATAGAGACGCACGAGTAAAGACACGTTAACGCAGAAACTTTAATCAGACACTGTAGTACAGACACATGATATTAAGAAACCTATACTTCTAGCCACTCCATTCCCTCACAGGTACACACACAGCCCCAACTTATCATACCAGATTATCCTGATAAGTCAGATACTCAGGTGGGGTGGATAAGCTTGATCTCACGTGCAAGGATTTCTTTGGTAGCACCTGGGCCTCTCACGTGTGTTATCTCTGTCTGATCAATGCTCGTCTACAAGGTGATGAAAATAAACTCCAACTAAGTGCTTCCGGTCGTGTTACTAAAATTAATTTGACTAGTTGTATTTCCCTGCCTTGAACGGGTTAATGTAATTTTTTAGATTTAAAATCGTTAAAAAATAAAAATACATGATTTAGTAATTTTTTTTTTAATTTAGGAAATTATTATATAATTACCTGTGGGGGCACGGCGGTTTAGCTAGAGATATTTTTTTTAATGAATCTTATACCAAACACAAACCAGTTACTATTGCATACTAACACAATCACCCGTAGAAAACCACACACACAATTTACTATAATATCTCACTACAAAACTAACACCAGCTTAATTTTAGGCAACAAAAAACTAACAATGGGTTATCGGGCTTCGCTCACTACAACATATAGATAGAGTTGGATTAAAACTTGAAATAGGTTAATTTGTTTGTGTCAGTTAGAGTTTAGGAGAGGGATAACACGTACAGTTTTTATACACAGATTCAGGTGTAACATGAATAATCCGAAACATTTTTTTTTAAATCTAAAAAATTATTTTTAATATCCCTCAACCAAGACACCGGGACATCACCAACGTAACGAACGCTGGTCTTTAACCTGCTATCGATTATTAAAACTCTAATAGTTCGGCCGTGAATTGCAGCCTCCCGTTGCTATGGTAACCGTCTTTGATGCGTATGAATTTATGATGAGGCGTCTAATCGTAAAAAGAAACAAGAGGCTGTCCTAAGTCAGGCCGAAGCAGAATGTAATTAGGATGTTTCCGGTTCCAGTGGCATAGGCATTCAATGCCCATGTGGCACTGAACTATAATGCCCAGAGATTAAAGTTTTTTTAATTAAAAAAAAAACGTTATGTCCTAACAATCATAAGAACGAAATCTCAACCAAATAAATAAGGTATTCCAACTCATCCACCCGCTACACGTTTTTTCATTCAATCTGTAGAGTATAGAGTTAAGTAAGGATGTGCGCGTGAGTGTAACAGCGAAAAGAAATGAAAACTCTTTTGTCGTGCTCAGTGTTGGTTCCGGCTAAATAGATACAAAATAAATAGAAACATAATTCAAAAATCAATATAAATAAACACACCACACACACACGCAGACAAATAAATAAATATATAAATATAAATATATATATATATATATATATATATATATATATATATATATATATATATAATATATATATATATATATATATATATATATATATATATATATATATATATATATATATATATATATATATATATATATTAAAGGTTTTGTACGTTTAGAGTTACAACATAAAAGTAAGCAAAGCTCACTGCAGGGACCTGACGATCAGAGTTTCTGACAGGCATCTCGTCTACCGTCCCCCGTCCCCCCCCCCCCCCCCCGAACAAAATGGAATTGATATAGAAAATATATACTTTTAATAGTGGCCGTCCCAGCCCCCCGAAATTTTCAAGTGCCTCCCCCCCCCCCCCCCCTCCCCCGGAGAAAAAAGTCTGGAAGAAACACTGCTGAAGATTTATAAGACAAATCAAGTAGAGTGGATCTTTTTCTTGACAACCGTGTAAAAAAAAAAACTAGGATGTGGTCAGCAATATGCCCAGGCACATTTGCTTGCTATGATGTAATTCAGGTACTTATAAGAGCGTGTTGAACTTCTTTTCGCCGACATATGTTAGTCCGAGGTCTAAACTAGAAAAGTCCCCTACCCCACCCCTCGGAGAAAAAGAAACATGGTGGTTAAGCAACCGGAAAAGTTGTGTTATTACAATGAGACGCATCAAATCAAACATTCTTCCCTGTTAAACATCTATATCTATAGCAGTCCACAAACTTTTTGTGTGTTAATTCAAAAATGTGTATCTCTTTCTACCATTCAGATTGTGCACTTTTAAAAACCTGGAAACAGAAGACCTGTTCTAATGTTAATTTACTCGAGGGCTTATCGAGTGATGTTTGGCTTGAGACTGTCTAAATTAAAATTAATACTTTGTTTATTGTTTTCCTGTACATTTTTTTTCTCTCAGTTAAGTGAGAGTTCCCAGTCCTATGTCTTAGCTTTACATAATAAATGTCTTTTAACTTGCTGTCAGTGTATTTTGTGAAAAAAAAAAATGAATTTACTCCTTATTTGCCATAGAGTCGAACTTTAAATATCCGCTGCTACTAGTCTGTTTTCGTCTTCAAAAGTGATTGATTTTTTATTATTATTATTTTTTTAAAAACAATTTTTTTTTCTCAGACATGTAATTTACAGCGTCAGTTGTGTGTGTTCGCTTTAGTATTACAGTTTTCATCACCGGCTTGTGAGGACTGATACAGATTTACAATAGTAATATTTCTTCTTACTTTCATTCATTTAAGATGGTTTACTTATACAAAGATCTAATACAAAACGTCTAAATCTAAAAAAAAAATTAAAAAATTAAAAAAAAAAACAACAACCTGAAAATGCAAATGTGTAATTAAATGATGATACAAGGGATTTTTTCCCCTCGGCGTGGTGGGTGAGGAGGAGGGGGGGGGGAAGGGGTGGAATTTGGGTTTTTAAGTAGAGCTGAAATAAATTTGTGATTACAGAGAATTACAATGATACAAATTTTAAGCAATCGGAAAGTTATGTTATTACAACGAGACACATTAAAGCAAAAATTCTTCACTTTCAAACATCTATATCTATATAGTCCTCAAACAATTGTTTTTTTTATATTTTTTTTAATTCAATTGTTTTAAGCATTTAAATCAGTAATAATAATTTGTTTGATAGTTTTACACATCATCAAAGACATGAACATCAATTGCATATATAATAATCAAAGGGAGAGAATAAAATGGCATAAGCACTAGACTAAAATAAGGTGTGCAAACTCGGTTTCTCTTGACTGATTAGTTTACTGTGCTCAGTCCTTAGCTGCAGAGTCAAAGGTTCAGATCGTAGTCACCCATGGACAGAAATAGAAACGACCGTGGGAGAAGTGTCTCTGTAATACTCATTTTTCTTTATTTTTTTCTTTTCAAAGTGAATTGATTTTTTTTTTCTTTTTGAAAAAAAAAGTGAATTGATTTTTTTTTTTTTTTTTTTTTTTTTATTAATTTATTTAATACTTTTATTTGCAATCAAAACAAGTACATCAACATCAAATTCTTTACATAATTTCGAACATCAAATGAAAGCGAAAGGTTTGCAATCTAGCCTACATAATAAATATTTACATGATGTCATGTATATGATTATAAAAAATTGAAAAGGATAACAGTAAAAGGGGTGAAGGTCAAATGAAAGTGTCAGGAGTCCGGGTGGTGAGTGGAAAGAAAATTGTTCAAAGAGGGGGGGGGGGTGGGGGGGGGGGGTTGGGGAGAGTCATTGGGAGAGTGTTATAAAGCAACACTTCAAGCTTTTTTTCACGTTCGTCGCCCATTTGGTTATCTTGAAGAATATCATTTATTGTTTCGTCGACAGTGAATTGATATTATTTAAACACACTAAACAGACAGACTGAAGAATTGCATTGATTGAATCGAATAGATTTTATTATAAAAAGTCAGGTTTTATTTCTGAAAGTTTGAGATTGTTAATCTAGGCTTACTAAAAATATACCTTTCGGAACTTTATTTAGTTTTGTATAATGCATTAATACACTTATTTGCTTAAAAATAAAACAATAACTACAAAAGACGAATTACAGATAAATTTAAAAAAAGAATTTGTAATGAATTATAGATTTTATCTTTAAAAGACAATACACTTCTT